>NC_140593.1:306650912-306845912 GCF_964204655.1 Triturus cristatus | reverse complement strand
TTTTCAGCATGCTGCAGACTTCTGTACAGCACAGCTTAAAGACATAGGGAAAGTCAATATATGCTGGCTAAACACTTATAAGGTCCCAAAGGCGAGACCTATTGGCTATGCCAATGCTTGTTTTTCATTCTTTTCCGATCCTACTGAGATAGTCAAATAGAAAAAAAGTCGGGCGCACCAGTAAGCGCATGTTGTGAAGATCGAAGAGAAACACAGATCCTCTGTTCAAAACACTATAGTGAAACTTCTATTAAGGGACCGTTTTTCTTGCCTTGCACGGCTTTGGAAACTGCTACATTGTGGCTTATCTCCCATATTTGTCTGAAGCAATACATTAAATGAAATGTAAATGGACTGTTTTCAGATAACTAAACCTGGAACATATTTAAGTTGATGATACTTGAGCATTTATCATCACAAAATGGATGATGTTTGACAAGCCTCACACCAACCGTAGCTGAATAATGATTATGATTAAGGATAGCACGTTAAAATCCAGATTCTAAGTTATATAAACTGAACATATTACGATTCTCTAAATAAATGAACACACTGGCCTAGTGCCCGAACCAAATGCCTCGTTTTTTTGCTCACCATGCCATTTCAGTTTGGACCCAGCCATATGCAAATCAGTCTCGACTCTGCACCCAATGGGAACAGTCCAGCCTGAACTGCCAGACCAGGTCCTCCCTGGACTGGAAACAAGCACCCTAGGACTGGTTTTGGGCTTTCAGCCCTCATCAGCCAGGATAGCTTGACTCCAGTGGCATGGAGAGCGCTTGACCCACGTCTGGGCATACCTGTCCCACTCGGGGTGACAAATGAAAAAAGAACAATTGATGGACAGAATGCAGAACAATGTCATACATTCACCCCAGTAGAGATCTGGGCCTAAATCCATCGTTTTTTTTGCTCACCATGCCATTCCAGTTTGGGTCCAGCCATATGCAAATCAGTCTTGACCCTGCTAGCCTGGCTGATGAAGGGTGATGCCCTGAAACCGGTCCCAGGATGCTTGTTTCCAGTCCAGGGAGGACCTGGCTCTCTGTTGCCCGTGTGCTTCTCTCCCACTTTCCTGCATGATGTAGTCACCCTTCTGTGCTTCGCCAGCTCCACATTGCTCTCGCCCGTTTGCTTTTCTTCATGCCCTATGCTCTCTCTTCTTGCCCTCTGTGTTCCTTCAGGGATGCTGTGCAGCATGGCTAAAAACCATTAACAAAGCCAGTAGGTCCCAAAGGTGGAACCTGGTGGCTTTGCCAATGCTTGTTTTCTGTATGGTGTTCTATAAAGTCAAATTATCAGTCGATTGAGTAATGCTAAATACTCTCCTTTGAAATGGTGAAATCAGTAAACTTGTACATCGTTTTAAGAAGGGCTCAGTTTTCTAAATGATTACATGGTCTGTAACGTATTCAGGTTGTTTGAAGGGCATACGTTAACACCATGTTTGTTTTTGTTTCACAGCTCAGGTGGATAGCTGAGTAAGATGGCGAACACTGCAACTGGTAAAAAAAAATCCATACCGAAAGTCAAACCTCTGCCTGTGAAAACGTCTTTAGACAACCCGTACACGATCAAGTGGAATACAGTGGTGGGAGAGGATATGCACTTTATACTTCAGACATTGCAAGAAAAGTTCAAACAACTTGGATTCCAAAAGATTGAGGCTGCAAACAGGCCAAGAAAGTTATCGTCTAAAAAAGGAAAAGGAGAAACAAAAGATCAGAGTGACACAAGTGAAGCAGACCTTGAAAAGAAGGGAGCAGAAGTTGCTGGGGTAGAAACATCTTCTTTAGAGGAGGCTACTAATAAACCTGGGTGGACGCACTTTGATCTCAGGAAGCAGCTTGCCATTGGGATCAATGAAGTCACTCGAGCTTTGGAAAAGAATGAACTGCATTTGGTGCTTGTGTGCAAATCTGCCAAGCCTCCACTGATCACCATGCACCTTATTGCACTAAGTGCCAGTCGTGCTGTGCCGGCTTGCCAGGTCCCGCGTCTAAGCGAGAGCTTGGCACCTGTACTTGGTTTAAAATCCATCTTGGCCCTGGGCTTCAGAAAAAACTCTAGTCATTTTACTGATGAAGTAGAAGCCATAAAGAAAAAGGTGCCTCCTCACCAGATTGCATGGATGAATTACACAGCAGTTGAAAATAAAACAAAGTCTTCTGCACCTGAGGAAGAGCAAATGAATGATGCCACGGAGGGTTCAGTGAACATTTCCCAAAAAAGTCTTAAACGAAAACAAGACGAAAGTCTTATGGAGACTTCTGAGACCAGACCTACACCTGGAATAACCTTACAGCCATTGAAAATAAAAAAGCTGGTTCCAAATCCCAACAGAATAAGGAAACCACCCAAAATAAAGAAAAGTATATCTAAGAACTAGTTAACACACCATGAAGCCGTGGGTTTTTATTTTCGTTTTTCAGTTTGCGCCAAAGTGAACGCGCAATTTATTTTCAGTGTATTAAGATATACTTTGGTCTACTTTTTTCAAATAAATCAAGCACACATTTTTTTTTAAATAGATTGGGGCATTCTTTTTGCATTATCCATTTGACCTTGGTTGAACAGATTTGTGTTTTGGCTAAAAATGTAAATACATAACTGATATTTTTTTACTAGTAAATGTGGGCAAAGAGCAGTGGTAAAGGAATAAAGTTCAGGAGATATGCCTATTCAAATGCCACACATCTCCAGATGTGGCCAAGTTCATGTTTTCACAGTCAAGCATTTTGTTGACGTCAGTTGGTGGAACTCAAGCTGATGAGCTGCGTGAGATATGCAAGGAGAGTCTGAGGGTTCAAAAAAACTCTCTGGGATCGTTCGTTCATTTTCGGGAAGTGTTGTCTCCTCAAGTAGTGAGGACACTGTCTTCGGTTGAACCCCTCGGTAGGAAGTGGCTGGATCCCCATTACGTGTTGCTGCATCTCAGAAACCGTGCAGTCAGAGTAATCCCTAGGAGTGTGGATCCTTCCTGCATTATTCAAATGCCAACTTCCCCACAAAAAGTTTAGCTTCTTTGTGAAGAGGCCACAGCTACTATTTCCTGACAGAGATTGAGATACTTTGCCTGTGACTAGTGTGACAGTATTGTTATGCTTCTTAGTGACATCAAATGCACAAAATGATGGTGATGGAAGGATGCTTGCAATATGTCTAACCTCTGGCAATCGCTTGGGGTAGCATTCTAACTCATTGTTCTTTTGCACACCAAACCACCTCAGTTCAGCATATTGCAAGAATCCTCCCATCACATTTTGTGTGCTTGATAAACCACCCTAGGTGGCTCAGGGTATTCCCAGTCGTGGGTCCCTTGCTCACTGAGCCATTGGAACCAAGCTATACCTGACTGCAAAGCCGAAATCGGCAGCAGCGGATCCTCAATTTGGGCAGAGGAGCGTCGCCTCACTGATGGGAGCACAGCATACATGAAATATAAAATGGTAATAAAATATTTTTATTAGTTTATTTTTCATCTTGCCATCTGAGCGTAAGGTCAGTGCGGGGCCATTGCTGGTGATGAACAGCAGCAGGGAAGAGGAGTGGTGGGCACTGCAAGTGCGCATGTTGGTGTGGTTGGGTATCTTGAGGGCCTGCCCGACATGCGCACTTTAAATCTCTCCAACCTGAGCTGTGTTGCACAGCCGAATGGAGAACAGGAACAGACTCCCAGTCCCTGAGTGAGTGCCAAGGCAGCCCGCTCCAACCAATCCTGGCGCTTCTCTCATGCTGTTTAACTGTATTACCAGCATGAGAGCAGCATCTGGATTGGTTAGGGGAGTTCACTAGGTTCTGGGAGCCTGTGCTGGAGCCACGAACTGCTGGAACTGGAGCAGAGCTCCAAGGCAGCGGTAAAGTAAACATTTAAACTTTTTAATTTTAATTGAATGTTTCTTTTGACTCACTGACAGGCACTCTGGAAAACTCGCAACTCCAGAGCTCTCAGTCGCAGCCTGTTATAAACACTATTTGGAACAGACCACGATTGAGAATTTTGGCATTGCGCCCAAGGGCATTGCATATTTCTGTTGGAAAACATGGGTTAAATCGCGGTGTTTACACCGCAATACCTTTACAACGCAAGTCATTACAATGACTTGCGCTGGATGGCGTTCTAACATCAGGAATAGTATGATTTACTATTCCAACACCTTTCCTACTGTACGTAGACTGGAGTTGGAATAGTAAATCATACTATTCCTAAGTCCAGCACCCTACAGCGCAAGTCGTTGTAACGACTTGCATTGTAATGCCTGCGTTGTAAAGGTATCGCCGTGTAAACACTGCGATGTAATGTCGCATATTCGTTTCTGCCAGTGCTGATCACCCCCTGACCTGCCTCACCACTTTAATTTCACAGCAGCCGCCTCTGCCAATCAGGGCGAAACCTGGGATGCTTCTGTTCCAGATCAGAGATGACCTAGCTTGGCAGTTCGGGCTGGACTCTTCCTATTGGAGCACGGTCAAGCCTGATTTGCATCCCGAGTGCTTGTCAGTGGTTAGACTTATTGCATGCATCCTCCCATCTCCTTCTGTGTGTTTGGTGCTTCTCAGTGACCACACGTTAAAGAATTCGAAGATGTTTTTTCACACCCGTCTCGAGGGATATCCGTTCAGACAACTCATTGGTGCCTTTTGTTTGCAAAATGACAAACCAATATGCCTCTACCTCCTGTGAACATGAAGCATTCAGGACACAGAAGGGGGGGGCAGAATTTCTGCCGTGGCATTGCCCTTGTCATGTAACATACTTGCAGGGAGTTATTCTGAACAGGGGACCGCTGCTTCCTCTCAGCATGCACCATTCAGAACCAAGAGGAAACCGTATGTGGTGCATTGTCTCTTATAAAGATGCACTTAATATGTAAAAGCAGGCACCAAGCAAGATTAGCTGGCTGTCTGCAGCAAGCAGCAACTTCCATGGACCAGAACCATTAGTATAAGTCTGTTCATATAAGCCATTCAGATACAAATTGTACTTTAGTGTTTCCCTCCGCTCCATTCAAACATAAGGCATGCAGCATAGAAGAATGGAGGACAATACCCAACAGTCCTGCTGTCCCTGGAATGTGTCCTTCCGCTGCATACCTCAGTGTTTTAAAGTAGTTTTTCTGGAAACATCAAAACAAGTGCTTCTGGGATAACCTGTCTAAAGTCTTTACTAAATGAACAAAGCTCAGTTGTGCTTAACGATCTTTCTGAATTAGCTAGTCTTCTACATTTTGTTTTCTTTAGTGTGGTGTTATTCGCATGTGCTTCTCTCACACATACAATTATGTAACCAGAATTCCTTGATTTCCATGTTTCACTTTTCGTTAAAATATGCCCTTAAACCAATACAGAATGCACCTGCAGGCTTACCAAAACCTCATGGCAAATATGAGCCAATATCAAGCTTGGTAATATTGTCATGTATTTATTTATTATGCGTCATTGAAGCACAGTACTTTTAAGATAAATATGTACGATTTCTGATAAATTCACTTTTATTTTGTATTTGTTCATACCGGCCCATCTAGCTATGAACACAAGCAGGAAGGGCAAAGATGCATGGGTATTCACATAGATATACTTGTACATTAAATCACTAAGACCTCGCCCACACTTTTACTCATGCACACAATCCTGTGCACTCTTGCTCTGTCTCACGCACACACACACACACACAGTCAAGGATTCCGTCATTCTCAACAGTATCCCTTTGACAGTAAAGTCTGCAGCAGCAGATATTTCGGTAGCCTTAAACGGAGCGAGTTATTTTACTTCAGGCAGCCAGATATCACTGCCTGTTCCACAGTTCTACAAAACTTTAAACAGAGGATTGGAAAGATCTTTTGCTAGGTCTTAAAGAAAAGATGGATGTAACACAGTTAATATGAAATACCACTAACAAGTTGTAGGACAAAGGAAAACTTCAGTATCATCACTGGCATAGGGAGGGTCATCCCATGAAGACTGGCCCTGTTACATGTGCTATTACACTTTCATTTTATTTACCATACCTTGTGGGCACTCCTTTGGTTTTTTTTTCCTTTCAGAGATAGCGCACACACAGCATTTGCATGTCTGTTTTCTGCTCATCAGATGCCGATGGTGCCTGCTCCATGCACTTCCCCCTGCTGCTTGCTTTCTTTTGCTCCAGGAACGTTTGAACACCCCGATCCTGTAACTGTATAATTCTATTTATGATGCTTTTAAATGTATTTGTTATCATCCCCATTTGTCTTGTAGAGCCGATGCCAAGACTCGAACCCGGTTCCCCAAGCCCAAAGTCAGCAGCTCTATTTCTTAGGCAACATCACTAACTTTTTTTTTTTACATCTTTTTATTGAAGGGTTACAAATTCTATAGTAGGCAACCAGTTACAATATGGTCTGAGCACGTTTAACATTGAGTCACAACCAATAATAAATTACTTCAGCATTCTAATCTGATACCAATTAGTCATTCATCAAGCAAAGTTCACGACTTCGTCTCCTGTGCCCTATTGGCATCTTTGTAGGGCTAGTGCAGATTTCCCCCTATAGTTCCATTTCCCCCAGATCAAATCCAACTTTTTTGTGCATCCCCTTCCCTTATGTATCGCCCTCTCTGTGATCATACACAAGTCCATGTCTTTCACACAGTCTCTGAGTAACATTGCTTCTGGAGCCCCCCCCCCCCCCCAGCATCTCGCTATGTTGTGTTTCAATATCATCATTCCCAGCGTCACCCACATCTGGTCTTTCCAGCTCAAGTCTGCCCCCTCCCACACATTTAGGAGGCACAGTTTCCATCTGGTTCTGCTGTCCCCCCCACAGACTCCTGCCAGTAGTTCCTAATCTCCGGGCATTCCCAAATCCGGTGGTAGAATGTGCCTTCCTGCCCACAAGCTCTCTGACAGTATTTTGTCAGTCCTCTATTCATTTTCTCCATGGTGGTTCTAGGTAGGTATGCTCTGTGGAGGATTTTCAATTGGATGAGTCTTAATTTTGCTGATCTAGCTACTTCTCGGGGAGAGTCCTGCGCCTCCTGCCAGGCGTCATCATCCAGTACTCCTAAGTTCCGTTGCCAGAGGTCCCGGAGTTTTTCAAGGGTGTTGGAGGAGTTATATATTCACTTTTTGTATGTCTGGGAAATTGCCTTCTTGTCCATGTAGTCTGTTAGGAGCCTATCCTCTAAGGATGAGGCCTCCAGGAGGTTAGTTCTCGGCAGAATAGCTGCCAGAAGGGCGTGACTCGCTTTGAGGTACCTGAATGATTCAGTCTAAGCCAAGTCATATTTTGACTGGAGTTCCACAAATGTGATCACCTCCTGCCTGTTCCAGAGATGTCCCACTGTAATGATGCCGATGCGGTCCCACTTAGGGAATCCCTTACTTGTGTACAGTCCCCCCAGTATCTCACTTGCCCAGAGTGGCGTATTTTGAGGCGGTTTATCATTCCACCCCAGCCTTTTGTTCACTCTGTGCCAGAGATTGATCGTGTGTGCTGTTGGTCCCATCAGTTTTGTCCCTTTTGGTTCCCTGTAGAGGGCTCTCAGGTATCCTCCCTCTACGAGCAAATATCTGTCCATCCTATAAGCCGGGTCGTCCTGGGGTCTATGTACCCATTGGTTAATCACCATCAACTATGCTGCTCAATAGTAACTTTCAAACTGTGGCAGTGCGATACACTCATTGTATCACCCCCGTATTAACTTCCGCTTGGCTATTCTAGGGGGCTTTCCGTCCCATAATAAGTCTTGAACCTTGCCTCCTACCGCCTAAAAACATGTTAGTGGAATTATAAATGGGGCGTTCTGTAGGGCGTATAAGAAGCGTGGCAGTCCCCTCATTTTATATAGTGCCGCTCGTCCTAGCGGTGAAAGCGGGAGTTTCCTCGACTGCTGGACGTCACTGTGGAGGCGCGTCAGTGGGGATTGTATGCTTTGCGTAAAAAAATGGTCTGGGTTGTCTGTCACGAATATTCTTAGGTATTGAAGCTCTCTGTTGCCACTGTAGGACTGAGGGGGCTCCGTTTAGTACATAAATTGTGGATTTTGACCGAGGTGATCGAATACCCTGATTGCTCTCCTAAGTTTCGGAGGATTGTCATGATTCGGGCTAAGTATAACAGGATTTCGTCTGCATATAGCAAAATGCGTTCTTCATTTTCCTGACCAGCGGAGGCCTCTGATAAGATGGTATCCTCTGATCCACACCGCCAGTGGCTCCAGGACAAACGCGAATAATAGCGGTGACAGGAGGGCACCCCTGGTGGGTTCCTCTCCTCAGCCGAAAGGGCACTGAGGATCTCCCGTTCACCACCTCTTGTGCCCTAGGACCGGTGTAGAGTAGTTTGATCCATGCCAGAAATTTAGGGCCGATCCCCATACATGTATGCCCACTCCACCGTGTCAAAAGCCATGCTTTAATCGAGCAACATTATTACTGCATCTTCTCTAATTGTGCCTTTCCTGCCTATTACAGACTGAAGGCGTCTTCAGTTAAGTGCCGTATTTCTGCCCGGCATAAATCCCGACTGGTCTGGGTGAATCAGGTGGGAGACATGGCGTACATGCCTGGTGGCGAGAATGTTTGCTAATATCGTTATTTCGGCATTAAGGAGTGAGATGGGGCGGTATGAAGCACATTGATCAGCTGGTTTGCAGATCACTACAATGAAGGCCAAGCATTGGTCCTCCGGCTACTTCTCACCTCTACACTCTCTACGTACATTTTGAGTAGAGCTAACTTGTTTTTTTAGGCACCAGTTTCCAATAGCTCAAATGCCTCCAGTGCAGCTATTTTATAAGGTATACTTGCAGCCAGTTACAAGCTGTCATTCAAGTTTGAGCCTGCTGTAGCCAATCTGAAGACCACACAGCCATCCAATTGCATCGGTCGGTGTTTAGGGATTCATACCTCCAACTAGTCTACTGAGCAGCTTCTGTTGTGTGTCATTCGGACTGTTACATAGTCATGAGCTTGTAATCTGCTGCAACCCCCAATCCCTCCCGCTACTCCTGTGCACCTCTGCTCTGCCCACACCTAGGCCCCACACTTGGCTGTTACTAATATCCACCTCTTTTGTGCGACCTCCGTTCCTGCTACAATCCCACCGTCTCCGCCTCTATCGCTGCTTGATGTGCAGTGAGTGCTGCTCGCATCTTTCACCTACTTTAAAAGGGATGCGCCCTGGTGCGCGTGGCTTTGGCTGAGCTCCTGCTGAAAATTAATGCCAACCCTGCATAAAGAACATTTAAATAACATGGGAGTGTGTTGCTACCCCCACAGTTAAGGTCTTTCTGTCTAGATGTGGCAAAATTGGTCTCTGTTTTTCGAATCATGATACGTTATATAGGCGTCTGGTGTGATTCTTGGGAGATGTTGATTGAATCGCATGCAAATTAGTTTGTGGGGAATGTGCTTCCTGCAGACTGATAAATATATGCATATGTAGGTACGGATGTCATGTGATTCCTTAGGACTTTTAAACATTTACAGATTGTAGGAAACTGGCTCTATATATACTACAACAAAATGAGGCGTAGTGTGTATAGAGTCCAGGTGACAATGCAAAACAATAGAGGGTCCCTGAGTCATAACATTTAAGGAGAGAAAGGCGGGGTACAATGAAACAACAACAGAGAACCTCTCCTTAACATATACTTAATAATCGGGTAATACCTCAAACATCAAAAGTACACTGTCCCACAAAATATTAGTTTATATTCTTTTTTTTTTTTCTTTTCTTTTCTTGTAGAAAATCATATATTCTCTGATCATATTGGCATAAAGGTGTATGCTACTGCTTTACACATTGCTTCGGTAGGTACTAGATACGTTATCATTATACCTTCTTTAGCTAGTTATTAAAGTTCTCCATTCATGTGTTTAAAACTCATGTAGACTTTCCTCACTTCTTCTATAGAGACGGATATTGCCCTACCTTAGTTCATGTTTGTGAGGACTGCCAGAGGATCTTTAAATCAATAGTTCCTGCATGGTAAGAGCCCTTGGCGCTCGTTTTTTTCCGCCTTATGCCTGCGGAGTCCTTTAGTAACTCTATAATTCCACCAGAAACCTTGCTCTTTATTTTAGCGTTTACCACCACTTGGTGTAATGGACAGGAATGTCCGCGTTCTACGCATACCTAACTTGTAGGTTTGCACGTACTTGCTCGGCGCCTTTAGCACATAGCTTTACAACATCGTTCTGTTTTCTTGCCAGGGCTTATCTCGGTGGATGAAAACAATTAGGCCCTTTGGCTTCACAACCGCTACTGTTGTGAGAGACTCAAGCTTTCACTACGTTTCATTTAGTAGTTTGTTGTGTTCCTTAGAAGTCATCTTCTCTCTTGCACATTCACTTAGGTATGGTGTTTGACTTGATTTTTTATAATAAAAAAAAAATAAATTCTCTTCCACACTTTTGGGTGTAACTATAGTGTCTTCCTGAGCACTACTCTATGGGAGCATGGCCAAAGCTTCATAAGGATTGTTTTGTATATATTATAAATGTGCTTATGTAAGTCTTTTTATTGTTCCCACAGATTAACTGTTGAAATAAAGCTCAAATTATTGTTAGATAGAGCCCGCTGTGCACCACGTATAAGAAATTTATTGGAAGTTTATGAATGACCACTTATCATCCAATGTATAATTAATTGACCAGCTGCGCCTTGACGAAGGAATCTGGGGTTTTGGACACCTCTCCGAAACGCGCGTCTGCGGTTTTTTAATGTTTTATCTCATGTATTTATGAAATGTATTATGATATGTATTGAGTTGTTGAGCTATGTCTGGTAGTATGATAGTGTCTTGTGTGATTGTAGTTGTGTGCCTGATGATGGTTGAGTGCATGTTTTGAGTTTGTTTGAACTCTGTTTTTTTGGGCTCCTATATTACTGATTTGATGTATACCACTTGAAAAAAGAATATTTAAAAATATTTTTGATAAATAAAAAGAATGTAAACTGTTTTGTGGGACAATGTACTTTTGATGTTTGAGGTATTACCCGATTTATTAATTATATGTTAAGGAGAGGTTCTCTGTTGTTGTTCTAGAGTCCAGGTGACCCCAGAGGTAGGCAGAGGTTAAAGTTAGATAGAACCTTACTCTCTATTTGTGGTAGAGTGGTCGAGCAGTAAGGCAGAGGACAGTGTTAAGCATTTGATCTACACCCTCAGTCAGCAAATGAATTCACACACTCATGAACTGAACTCTAGGCCAATTATTTTTGTATAAAAACTATGCTGTTTTATTTTTAGAACCAAGCAAGCCTGGCACAGGTAAGCATTACATACTTTACAGTAATAAGTTGCTGAATGTAGAACAGTTTGAAAATACAATAGGAATTGTACTTTGTTTGATTTACAGAGGATGCAGCAGGTTGCAATACTTAGCAAATTCAGTACATTGAAATGAATAGGCTTTTTCAGTAAATTACAGGTAAGTTACTTTTTATGTTTACTTTTCTAACTCCGTGCTGGATATCTAGATTCAGCACTTGGAGATTTCCTGCAAACAGGTAAGTAAATGCGTTTTGGTTATTCGTGCGATTTTTAAAGAATATTTCAAAACTCCACACTTGGAAACTTTTTGGGAGAAAAATTGTCAATGTTATCCTATGGAGGAAAAACAGGTTATCGGTTCAAAGGTAAGTTATCGACTGTGGGAGTTAAGGTTCTGGGGTTAGACTCGGGGGTCCCCCAGGGTCTGTGATGCACTCTTGTTACACCCTCAGCGGCACTAGGGTGGCCGAGTGCAGAGTGTTGAGGCCCAATGTTTTACAATGGGGGATAGGGGGCCTCCGGTTGGTGGCTGCTGGCAAGCAGGCCTCTGGGTTGTGGGAGCAATGCTCCTGGACTTTAGCTCAGGGGAAACAAATAATCACCATAGGTGCACCCTCAGCGGCACTAGGGTGGCCGGGTGCTGGGTGCTGTTTCGAGGTCGGATGCCCTGTTGTTTCCAATAAAGAACCTCCGGTTTGCAAATCACTGCAGGCAGGGAGACGAAGGACTTCTAGGTCCGACCACCACTTCGAGAGGTAAGTTGGGAAGTAAGGAGTTGGTTAGGCACCGTTGGTTTGGGCACACAAGGCAGTGGGGCGACTGTTGCAGGGGTGTCTTTTGGGGTCAGATCTTCTTACCGGGTCGCGGTTAGGGGGGCCTTCTGGATTTAGGCTGCAGAGGTCAGCTTGAGACAGGTCAGGGGCCGCTGGATCTCGGTTCAGGATCGCTAGGGGGACCTCCTCGTGGTGTTGGCTCACTCGAGCTCAGGCCGTGGAGAGTGGGGCGGATTCGTGGTCTCCGGATGCTGCGAGAGGTTGCAGTTGAACAAATCCGGTGTTCACGGGAGAAGCAGTCTTTGGAAGTGAAGGCAGGCAGATCCTCCTGTGTTTTTTTTTTTTTTTTTTTTTTTTTTTTTTTTTTTTTCTTTTTTTTTTTTAGGTTGCTGGCTGCAGGACACACCGGGATTTCGCAGGAGCAGGTTTGAGGGGGAGACAGGCCGACAGGGCTGGGGCCAAGTCAGTGGGTGTCTTCCTCTTGTTAGCGGCTGCACGGCTGTTCGGTCCTTCTTCTTTTCTTCTTGAAGCAAGGTTCAGGGGTGCCCCTAAATACTAGATTTAGGGGTGTTACAGGTAGGTAAAAGGCAGTGACCAGTGGGTGGAGTTGGCAGAGGTGGGCACACCTCTCTTCCGCACTTGTTTTTCATGCTGGTTTTCCCACCCAAAGTGGGGGTCAGAACCGGTGGGGAACAGTTGCTGAAATCAGCAAGTTGCCTGGGGAAGTTCACAAAGGCAGCAAGCCTTTGAAGCTTTCCATTCGTGAACCCTGCCCATCCTGGGGGAGGAGACTTGGCACCTTGTCCCAGGATGTGCATTGTTTCAGACCCCAGAGAGCAGCAGGCTCTCGTCCCACAGGTCCAGAAATATGTCTGGTGGTGGCAGCTAAAAGCAGCCACTCAGCCTGGACACTAGAGGTGGATTAGTTTTCAGGGGGCATCTCTGAGGTGCCCTCTGTGTGCATTTTTCATTCAATCCCACACTGGCATCAGTGTGGGTTTAATGTGCTGAGACGTTTGTCACCACCAAACTTCCCAGTTTTCAGTGTAGCCATTATGGTGCTGTGGAGTTCGTAATGACAAACTCCCAGCACCATATACTCTTAATAGCAGCACTGCACTTACAATGTCTAAGAATGGACTTGGACACAGTAGGGGTACAGGGCTCATGCACCTGTACCCTCACCCCTGGTATAGTGCACCCAACTAGAGGGGTGACTAATCTATGCCAGGGCAGTGGGTTGTAAGCATGGCACACCGGGTGTACCATGTCGACTCTTCACTTTGTTCTGCACCAAAACACACAGCCTGCAAGGGCAGTGAGTGAGTGTAGTGGTACAGGACCTCTAAGGGTGGCACAATAAGAGCTGCAGCCCTTAGAGGTCTTCTCTGGTCACCGTGCCCTAGGTACCTGTGTTACCATTTTCCAGGGGCTGACCTATGGCCAGAGATGCCAATTGGGTTTAGTTTTGGGGAAAGAACACAGGCCCTAAGAACCTGATTGGCAGAGACCCAGGGCACACCAAGTAAAATTGCATCAGTAGTCTGGCAAAAAGTGGAGGGGAGGTTACTGCAACAGAAACCCACTTTCCTACACCGATGCGTGTAGGATGCATGGTTCCTGGCGCTGTAGAGGTGTGTGGCACATGCGATCACTCTGCGCTGTGCCATATGTACACTGTCTGGCGTTCTTCCTTGTGGTCTGTTACCTTATACAGATTTTTTTTCCTGTCTTTAAAATCCAACAGCTGGAGCAGAAATCTGTAATGTGCTGAACTTGATAATGAGTCTATTTTGGTTGCAATTGGTGTGTGTGTTTGGAGGTGGGTATTGGTGGGGGGGGGCGTTAGTTTGGATGTCTGGTCCTGAGTGGAACTTCTGCTCTCGTACAACTTTTTCACTTCCTCTAGACAGCGCTGCAGCTGTGTCTGTTTCCAGTGGTAATTCCTCATTCTTAGTCCTCTAGACAGTGCTGCAGCTGCTTCCCTCATCCCAGGGGTAATTCCTCATTGTTTGTCCTCTAGGCAGTGCTGCTAGCTGTTTCTCTTGTCCCATCGGTAATCCCTCATTTGAAGTCCTCTAGACAGTGCTGCTTCTCTGATTTCATCTGTAATTCCTCATTGTAAGTCTTCCAGACAGTGCTGCTAGCTGCTTCTCTGGTCCAGTCAGTAACTCCCCCATTCTAAATCCTCTAGCCAGTGCTGCGTCTCTATTCCTTGTGGTAATTCCTCATTCTTAGTCCTCTAGACAGTGCTTCTATCTGCGTCTCTGGTCTCATCTGTAATTCCTCATTCTAAGTCTTCTAGGCAGTGTTGCAGCTGCATCTTTGGTCCTCATTTCAAAGAACGGGGTAACCCAAAGCAATCAAGGACCTGGGTAATATATGATACAAAAAACAGTGGTCCTAGACCTATATTTAAATTGAATTAATCAAAAATATTTCGATTTTACATAGTATTGAATAAATTACACAACGTAAAAAATGCAACGAACGACCATGAAATCAATCACCATATATTTATTTAAAGCAATTTGGTGAAAAACAGACAATAAATATCATTAGCAATTTGAGAGAGGTTGCTCCAGAAGGAGACATGCAGTGAAACGGGGTGCTCGTGTGTGAAGTGACGAAGGAGAATACTTCAACAAAATATATATAGAACATTTTATATGTCAAAGCAAAAACACAAGGAACGGTTGCAATTCACCGTCCTTTGGAAGTCTGGCCCAAGTGTATTCCCACAAACGTTGATATCAGTTCTCACTAGAAATCAATTCTAGGATGGCACATGAAAATAGTAAAGGGTCCAGACTAGATTAATTGGGCGTCGACGTTTCGATCCGACTTGTGACCAGAAGGGGGGGGGGTTTGATTCCTCTGTCTTGCGGATCTTCATCAGGACTGAACTGGGCAACCTGAAAAGGAGGGGGGCCAGAGGTCCGGTCGTTGCACTAGGGAATTACAAATCGTAACACAATAGGTATTAATGACAATATAATCTCACCCATCAATTAGGAGTGAGCAATGAGGTCCGTGGTTCCTTTAATGAATCCAAGGCGGAGGATATGAGTCTCCAACGTAATCTTAAAAGAGGAGGAGAAAAATACTTGAAACATTTGAGATGGCCAAAAACTATGAGTTAAGTGATGCGCACTAACGTGAATAGGTGATTACCTTAACACTTAGTGTCCAATGAATGTACCCTGGTGGGGTCAAGGAGATGATAACGATTCCAAGCCAGCTGCAAAAGGAAGAAGGGGGAGCTTAATTGTAGATTCTCCTCGTATTGATAAAAGGCCACGGTAATATATATATTCACTGAAAAAACAAAGTTTACAGGGACACTATAGTTAGGGCTCAGATTTCACTCGTACAAAACCAGTGAAATTCAGCAGTTCTAGTTACCTGAGCTAACAATTACTTATGCCCCCGCCAGTCACATAACAATTGCCCCTGAAACCCTTGTGGTGCAGGGTGGGGGGGGGGGGGTCCTGAGCTCCAGGATGCCCCCTCCGGCACTGTGTACAGTCGATGACTTAAATGATTTACAAGCAATGTGTGGAGCATTCACTTTCACAAACTGTTTTCTACATTTTGCCTGGTGCAAAAATCTTTCTGTAATACGGACTGGATAGAAACTCTTTATTCAATTCTGTATTGCCAAGACAAGAGATGATACAAATGTATGAACGCTCCCTTTTCATTAGTGTAACTTTTCTGTGGTATGGCCCGTGGTAGTCTGGTAAGGCAGCTCAGTGGGTTGAGCAATGCTAAGCTGAGCTAAGGTGATATCGGTGTCAATAGCTTGAGCTCTTACATAGATATCCATGTCCGTCATAATTGGCTCCACCTTTTATCATTATGAGACAAAGTAGAAGTATACCATTTATTTGTGGACTGTTACTTAAGTGTGTGTGCTATATAAATATTGCTACAGACATTTTTATGCTTAACCTCTTGATTTTGTCTTCTTACCCTGTCTAAAGGTGTTAATTTTTAAGAAGGGAATCTGCCCATTTCAAATGGAAATATTTATTAACAGCAGCACTGAGGAACCAAGCCTCCATCTCTGTCTTTACTCTTACACGAGGGTTTTTATATTTGGGTTTCACCCCTGTTACACCAGCTCAAAGCATGAAAACCAACTTTAACATAATTGCTCCACTATTCTCATATCACGTTGACAAAACATCAGACTCCTGTTTGAGGTGCAATGATTAAGACTCCCCTCCTCCAGCCCTGTAACGTAACATTGCACCTCATGAGCAAAGCACGTTATGCGCCACTTCAGTATGTGCTGAATACCCTTATTAAATAAAGTTCAAAAGTGTTTGTGAAAAAAAGTCGTTAAACTTCATATATTTATAACAAATTGAATTCCAGGATCTTCAGTAAAGATTACTCTTTTTGGTTTAATATTGATAAATCAGCTGTTTATGGCTATATACAAAAGCATTCATGAGTATGGGAAGTGGTACTACAGGTGTATGTACACTTTTACGTGTTGTTGAAAGCTGTTGTGAATTGGCACTGAAACGTCCAACTCCCTATTTTATGGAACAATTCTGTTTGTTTTCACAATGCCGTAACAATACGAGTGCCTACATCCACTGGCCGGCACAAGTTAAATGCATATGAAGGGGACACACCTATGCGCCTACAACCCGAAGGCCGGCAGCGAATTTGACATAACAATGGCTAGTGCTCCATAGTGTGTACCAGTGGAAAGCAGTCTGCCTTGTCCATGCTATGGCTCATGTAACAAAGAAAAAGTATTAAAAATAAAGAGCCCGAAAGAGTAAAAAGAACAAGAAGCAACAAAAGTATCTAACTATCTACGGAAACAGAGCACTCATCCACCTCCCCCCCCCTCATCTCCTTTGCACCTGATGATGGTCCTTACTCCAATCTGAGGTATTTAACACAGTCATGCTCTATCCAAGCCCCCCTCCTTTATGCACCCATGTCTTGAGTAGTGGTAGTAAGGCGTAGAATTTGCAAGAACCTAGGACAAGTCACCTCCCTAAATTCCTTAACGAAGCTGTAAATGGAGCCCAGAGTTCCATAAATGCATCAGCTTTATTATAAACCGTCATGGACATGTGCTCCATCGCTAGTGCAGTCCACAGCCCTCTCAACCATGCAGTGTGGTCGGGAACCACCATGGAATCCCAATGAGCTAGTAGTTCTAATCTTGCAGCGTTAAGAGCTAAAGCTATTTGTCTCCCTCTAAGTGAGCGTAAGTTGAGGGGTTGGGGAGACCTAGCAGAATATATGCTGGGAAGTGCTGAAAATGAGTGCTAAAGGCTTCATTAATGTCATTCAGAATCAGTTCCCAGTATCTCACCAGTTTGGGACAATGCCAGAGAAAGTGTACCAATGAGCCCGTCTGTCCGCAACCCCTCCAACAATTGGCGGAACAATCTTTATTCCAGCAATTTATTCTGGCCGGTGTTAAGTACCAATAAGATGCTACCTTGTACGCTGCCTCTGTGCCCTGGATATCCTGCGCTGTGTGGAAGGTTCTATAATATGTGTCTTGCCATTCCTTATCTGTGAGTGTTCTGCCTATTTCCTCATCCCACCTCAGACGGCCCTTGGATTTTGTGGATGCGGCGGCTGCTGAAAGTAGAGCATAGAGTTCTGATATGATGCGCTTACGTTGTTTTTAGTGACAAGCCATTTTTTGAATTGAGTCAATTGATGGGAAGCCCCTGTTCTCATTTCCGGGGAAGTTACCGGATTATATATGAAGAGATCGGATGATGGGAGTGCGTAGTCTTGTTGAAGCTGATCAAAGGGAATGATCCCATTCTGGTCAAACAGTGAACTTACCCTCTTGCAACCCTCTCATCCCACCGCTGAAATGATTCTGACTTACATCCAGGGGGTTAGTCAGGATTGTCTACTAACGGGGTCATCGGGAAGGGGAATGTAGTGAAGCCAAGTCGGGTCGCTATTGCGTCCCAAACCTTTAAGGTAGTCACCGTTATCGGGGAGGAAGAAAGCTCCCATGCCTTGTGTTTACGAGGAAGCCAGGTCTCTCTCCTCTATTTACTCCTGCAATCGCTTGGTCCATGAACGACCAGTGCTTCTCAGGTAGGGGGGGTTCCATTCTATTATAAAGCAGAATTGTGATGCTTGAAAGTATCTCTGAACCACCGGAACCCCAATTCTCCCTCCAACTTTAGGCTTAGTAATCTAATGAAGGTTGAGTCATGGTTGCTTCCCGCCTCATATGAAGCGATTGGCTCGTTGCAAGGTAACCGAGGGTGGGGTCACGGGGACAGTATGAAAGAGTAGAGCATACGTGGCATGATCGTCATCTTGATTGCAGCGATACTTCCTGCCCAGGAGAGGCCTATCTGGGACCAAGTGGCCAGAGTTTTATTAGTTTGTTCCATAAGTGGACTGTAGTTGGCCGCTAGCTTTTTCTCAGGGCTATGCGGCAGCAAAATACCTAAGTTTGGTATGTGATCTCTGGCACAGGTGAAGGGGAATTGAGAAGACAACGCTGCCACCGTATCAGGGCTAGTTGAGAGATTTAGTATTTATGATTTAGAAAGGTTTACCTTAAACCCGGACACCCCGCAAAAGCAACTGAATACTTCCACCATAAGTGGCAGCGAAGATGCGGGATTCTTCAAGGATAGGACCATATCGTCAGCATATAAGCTTATAGTATGTGTGTCCGCCCCAGGCGGATCCAAAAGATCAGTGGGTTGTCTCTAATTCTTTGTGCCATCGGCTCCATATATATGGCAAATAGCAATGGAGACAAGGGGCAACCCTGTCTTGTTCCTCTGTGTATAGGGAAGTGCCCGGAGGAGTATCCGTTGACTGAGAAGCCGTTGGGAGTTATAGATGCATCTCGTCCAATCAAGGAACCTCTCCCCAAAACCAAATCGATGTAGCCTCTCAAATAGAAACTGCCAATGGACCCTGTTGAAAGATTTTTCAGCAGCGACGGAGAGTAGGAGAGCCTTCTCTCGAGAGTGGTGGATGAGATCTGTGAGGTGTATACGTCGTTTGGCGTTATCCCCAAATTGTCTCAAGTGAATAAACCCCGCTTGGTCCGGGTCGATTAGCCCTGCCATGTATGGACTAATGCGTGCAGCTAGGATGCTTGTGAAAATGTTTGCATCGACGTTAAGCAATGAGATTGGACAATAGGAAGCACATTCCAGAAGATCTTTAGAAGGTTTTAAAATAACAGAGATAGAAGCTTCAGAGAGGGAGTCAGGTAAACTTCCAGTGTCAATGAAAGAGTAAAAAAGTCTGGCCAGTAGAGGAGCCAGGATCTGGCAGAATCTTTTATAAAATAGTGGGGTGAAGTCATCTGGGACCGGTAATTTAGACGTTTTCAGGTGGGCTATTGCCATCACTACCTTGTCTATTTGGATGGATGGTCATTTTGGGAGGCAATATCAGGTGGGAGCCTGGTTAGCGGTACTTCTTGGAGATATGAGTTTATGTTTCCAGAGGGAGAACTGTCTCCCACATACAGCCTACTGTTGAAGTCTCAGAAGGCCTCAGCAATTTCTGAGTCTCACTGTACTGTTAACCCCGCTGAAGTTTTAATCGCTGATACCGAACCAGAGACCTCCCTCTGGCACAGTCTATGCACTAGCATGTGGCTTGAGCGATCTCCACTAAGAATGAACTTATGCCGAAGGCGCAGTAGGGCATATTCTGCTCTGTCTACATCTAGACGGCGCAATATTAAGCGTTTCTTTTCCAGTTCTCTCCAAATGCGGGGTGCACCTGTGTGTTTATGGATTGATTCTCATTCTGTTACTGCGGCTTCTGTCTGGCTTCGCTGCTCCTTTCGAAATCTATTTTCACCTGCAGAAATCACAATAAGATCACCGTGTATTAATACCTTTAATGCTTCCCAAACCAAGGTGAGGTAAACCTCCTCACTTTAGTTAATGTTAAAATAATTTGTAATTGCCATACGAATGGCTTTTACCGTCTGGTCTGATTGGAGTATGGCACCTCGAAGCCGCCTGTGCGATGAGCACGGTTGGCAGGCGTCTAGGTTCAGCAACAGCGTGATCGGTGCGTGACCTGAGAGAGCGAGGTTCAATCGTTGCTTCAACTAAGCATCCCTTTAGGGCACCAGTTATTAGAAAGTGATCTATGCGAGCATAGGATTTGTGGGCAGCTGAAAAATATGTGTAGTCTCTAGTAGTAGGGTGTGTTTGCCTCCAAAAGTCGTTGAGGGAGCTGTTCGCAAGCCATTGATTCCCAGCCTGCGATAGAGACCCAGCTTGTGAATTCTGTTGACTAGAACAATCTAAGTCTGTATTCATAACTAGGTTAAAGTCGCCTCCTATCACCACCGCTCTATCAGGAGTGGCTAGAATTTGCTTAAGGGAGTTGACCAGGAAACGTATTTGTGTTCGTTTGGTGCGTATATAGATGCCACCGTAATCTGCATATAGCCCCACTGAAGCCTTATCCCCAGTGCCCTGCCTTTGATTTCAGCTTCCATGCCAGTAACCTTGCCCTGGAACTTCTGAGACAGGAGTATGGCAACCCCATTCTTTTTAGTAGTGTCTGAGGACCAGAGTTGTCTGGGAAATCTGGGTGAACACATGCGGTGGGTGTCCCAGGATAACAGATGTGTCTCTTGAAGGAAACAGATATTCCCTCCCGAATGCTCTAATAAAGACAGAATCGCTTTGCGCTTTACTAGGCTGTTAGGGCCTCGCACAATAAGGCTAACTATATGGATGGTATGCGTCATATATTTTTGGGGTGCCCTACTACAGCCAATTTGTTAGGGTTCTATCTTTCCGGAGGGGAAGTGAGGGGGAGCATTGACCTACGATCCTCAGTGTGTTTGCTGCCTACAGAATTATCTCAGTTGGTGTGGAGGAGAAAGAAATGAAAGAAGCCAGAAAGATTTCCACAACAAAACTAAAGGATACAGTAATTGAAACAATAAGTGACCAGAGTCCGTAAAATCTAGTGAATTGGGGTGAGATGTGGCCACCTGTTGGACGACTGTACCAACGTGAAGTCTCCTGTGGAAACCTGGAAATATCCAGCAAGCAAGCTGCAGGCGCCTTAAAATCTTCAGTCTTCCTACAGCTCTGCCGCCTCTATTGAGTTCCTCCCTGTCCCTCCATGCATCCCCAAGGCGTTTCCTCTGTCCTATCAGGACTCTGCCGTGCACGTGGATTTGGCCGGAAGGGCCTGTAGTACTGCATCTTTTTTTTACCAATGGTAGCCGTGTCAGGTGTTGACCTGCGGGATTTGATTGTCACCGTCTGCCACTTTTGATCGCTGTCGTTTGGGAGAAGTAGGCTCTTCTTCAGTGCCCTCCTGGGCGTCGATATGTAAAAATGCACAGGCCTCTTTGAGGGATCTAATTTGGTGGAGTGCTCCCTAATGTCGAAAAAATGACTCGAAAAGGATGACCCCAAGCGTAGTGTGGAAATATGGATTTTTCTGGTCAGTTATGTCCCCTATCTTGGACCCCAACGGTTCTATGTGCATGTCACAAGTACATGTATGTTCCCTCCAGTTCCAGTTATAAAGACGCAAACACATGTGCGTCCACCGTCAACATGTCCTCTGTCAGATCCGCCATGAATAGGCCGGATATTCCATTCCTAAGTACGAAAGGCCACCGGCTTTATATGGTTCACTTATGCCATTTTACAGTCCAGGCAAGTAGGCCCTGATTCTGTCATCAAACTCTTCTTGCCTTCTGCCTCTGAAAACTCCAGTCTGAGCCTGCATCTGTGACCATGAACTTTGTCTCATTCTCTGCGCGGCTCGCAGCCTGACATCAGCCTATTCTCTGCCAAGAACTGTATTTCACCTTCGAGTTATCTGCTTCCCCCTCAGCCGATGCATTCCTGCCTAGTAGTTTAAGTAAACATTCTTCCAGTTACCAAGCAAAGGGCCCGGCTTCTCTGCCCTCATGCAAGTAATTCATAGTCCTGTTACTATGGAAGATTCCTGCCCTCGCATTTAGTGTAGACACCTAGACGCTTGTACACGCACGCACAGTCAGTATAGAATAGATTCTGTCCGAGAGTCCTTCTTTATGGATAACATAGTTCTTTAAACATAGGATGTTAGATATGATTTGGGATTAGGTTGACTTGACCCCTCAGACTTCTTGTCTCCACATGTAGAGCTAAACGTCAAGTCCCCTTCACCCCCTAGTTACACGTCATGCTGCTGCGCGCGCATCTATGCCAAGTATTATCTTATAGATCCACCTATAGGTGACATCATAACCAATTATGTTCCGTTTTACCCCTTGTTCCACCCATTTTTTGTTACGCAGACAACTCGTCATTTTCCTTATCAATTGTTACGCCTATTGCATTCGCTTCATAGTAATATATGTACTATAAAAGTCATTTCATGTCAATAATGTATGTACTTCACTTCCTGAACCTCCGGGGTGATGGAACTTGAAGCATCCGATTATAATCGATTATTGGAATAAAGCCCATTCCGAACCTCTAATACCACGGATTCTGCCTCTCATTTTATTGAGCTATTTTATTATGTTTCTGTATCAAATTCAGTCCCGGTAAAGGAAAATTATTTACCACATGAATGGCGCCCGAACAGGGACACTTTCTCATCTCACGCGCCGGCGGTGCGTTGCAGGCCCGGTCTCCTGCCACAGCTGGACGGACAATAACGCGTACCAGCAGGATTTCCTGTATCTCCCTCCGGTCAAGCGGGGGCGACTGAGACTGCGATCAACACCCAGACGAGGCGGTGAGAAGTGCGAAGTATCCCGACCAGAGCCTAGCTGAGAGAGCAAGATCCGAGGTACACAGAGACCCACCAGTCCGAAGTCAAGCCCAGTGTCCGACGAGTCGAGTCGAGTCCAGTCCGGTTCAAGTTCAAGTTACTGAGGCCTTCCGTTTCCGAAGCTACCCGGTGAGTACCATTGCTGGGGAGGCATTTCTGACGTGCACATAGGTTGTGCCGGTCAAGACGGGTTTGGGTACACAAATCCGGTCTGCACTGTTTTAGCAGTGTATCTGTACTGTTTAGCAGTATATCAAGTATTCCGAAGTATCTAGTTATTGTCAAGAATTAAGCTTGGTGATTAGTTATGCAGACGATCATCATTGTTGTTTCAGTTAAAGGTTTAATGTTTAAATGTTTAATGTGTTTAAGTATGTTCTGAATATCGTGGTATGAATGACTGTTCGTTATCATGTTTATTGTATTAAGTCTGTTCAAACCCAAGTATTAGGTCAGTTGGTCAAAGTCAAGTATAGGGTCAGTTCTCAATATGCCGCTCTTTTCGAAATTAAGACAGATCACTACCAGAAAAGGGGTTCTCGAAGAAGCCGTTCCTATTCCTCCTAGGGACACTCCAGGGCACTTTATGTATCACAAACATGGCTTAGACGCTATATTATTTCTTGATTTATGGGTAGACTACACCAAGGGATTACCAGAAAGTCAGAGGTGGCCCACAGCGGGAACCTGGGATGCAGAGTGCATCATGAAAGTTGAGGAAGAGTTATGGAAAAGGAAGGTCAGACAGTCACAGAAAGACGCCGTTGAGTTATGGCGTAAAGAATCTCATAGACGCACAGAAAAAGCACGTAGACAGGAAGAAAAGAATAAAGAAAGTTCAAATAAAGTTCGAGAGAATCTATTTATTGAGGAAGGTATCCGAGTGAAATCAGAACAAGTAGACAGACAAAGAAATGCCCTTATGAATGGTATGTATCCCCTTCTGGCCGAAGGATTACCTAAGGCTACTCCAGAAATACCGAAAGACTTGCCACCCCCATTGTTCCCAATAAAGGTACATCCTAAGGGGCATCCTAGAACCGCAGAAGATGTTTTTCTTTCCTCGTATTTAGATGACGCAGCTCCCGAGTATGCTAATTCCGCCCCACATAGACCGCATACCAGGGAGGTTCAACGCCAAGATCCAGTGCCCGTATCCCTACAGCATCAAATCGAGTCACAAGTTCCGGCAAGCACATCTGTTTCTGTATCCGCTCCTACAGCTACTTCTATGGCTGTGTCCACACCTGTAGTTGCTGTGTCACGTTCGACGAATCCTTTCACGCCCGACACCCCAGATGGGGCCGCGGGAGGTGCTAGCAACATTTTTTCTACGCCACCCAGAATAAATAAACTTACGTTTCAAGAGTCAGCACATCCACGTACACCGAAACTCATAAGTGCCCGTGCGCTTAAGGAACTTCTTATAGATTGCAGATATGATCCGGTGCCCGGTAAAGAGGACGAAATGACCCTGGCATCATTGCGTATCAGACGAGCTGCCGTGTATTTAGGAAAGTTACCAGGAATGACTGAGCATCTAGATAAAATATATCATTTTGTCCAAACAGGGCGAGATCCAGAATGTATTAACAGAGCTATGGAATACCAGAAAGTAGAGATACAGGGGGAACTGTTACGTTTCCTCATAAATTGTGTGATCAGAAATCAAGACCGACCAGGGGTAGACCCGGAAGCAATGAAAATTCTTACAAGATGGAGCCAGAATATATCAGAAGGGAGACATGATAAACAGAATTGTATAATAGCAATGTGCCGAAAGATCCGTAAAGAAATAGAACGCTTACACGAAGAGAGATTAGAGGTAGACGAGTTCGAACAAAGCGAGGAAGAAGGGTCAGGACTGCCCACAGGACAGTCGGACACCATAGCCTATGTAGGTAGAGGAAGATCTTGTAATAGTAATAGATGTCTTACTGACTCGATACGTCCGATATGTCCAGATAATAACAGGAATTTCCAAATACCTATAATTAATATAAGGTCTAACGAGCATTCGTTCCAAACCGCCGACAAACTACTCCAAGAACGAAGGGGTTATCATTTTCTCGATTCTATGGATGAACAAGATTTAGCCAGGGCAGCTGTCCATTGGGTGGACAGTCCCGGAAAATATAGTGATGATACAGTAGCACGCACATTTTTGAATCTCACCCCAGACGAACAGAGGTTAGCTGGGATTTATATGATTCAACAACTCATTATACTATATCGGAGTCAGCATTCGGACCTTGGTCCCTTACCTGACATATTGACCGAATTGCTTATGAATAAATGGAGAGGTTCAGGTACTAAATTAATTAAAGGAATTCTAGAATCAAGAAAGCAGTATATTCTTTTTGTATGTTCAGACCGTGTCTCATTGCCCGTCAAGGAAAGAACCACATATCACATGGATAGACAGAATCCCTTACGAGAAGTGCACCCAATAAAAGGCGAGGACAACGAGTTCAAACGTGTATTTGTATATACGCCCATATCGAAAATAGAATTGTTACAAATGAAAAAAGTGGTACCCAGTCATGACAAAGATCCAGCGGGTTTTCACCGAGAAATTAAAGACATGTTACTCATGGGAGAGTATACCTATCCCGACATTATGACAATATTAAAGGTATTAATGCCTGCTGGTATTTATGAGAAACTCAAGGAAAAAGAGTGGGAGGTAGGAGACCAAAAGATAGAATGGTCAGTGTTAGAAGCAGAAGAAAAGGCCCGAACTGCAGGAGCAGGACTTGGGGATAAAACTAAAGCACTGCCAGGTTTATTAGTACAGGTACTGCCACGTTTATTAACTACGAAAAAGGAAGATTGGGGTACAATTTCAGCCTGTAAACAGAAGCAAGATGAAGACACTAGTGATTACTATGCCCGATTTGAAAAATGTTTTGGTATAAATAGTGGCATAAAAGCAAGTAGCGAATCATACCCACATCTGTTTGTAACAAAATTAGTAGAAAATGCCCTGCCACCAGTAAAGAATAGAGTATTAAAATTCGAGAGTACCTGGCAAGGTAACACTCCATCACAAATGTTACAAATGTTACAGTACCATCACAATAGAATTAGAGAGGAACAAGAACATGAACACAGACGCATGAAAGACACGAAAATGAAAATGCTAGTTTCCCAGACAGTTCCAGCTGAAGGACATAAAAAGGGTATGACACATTCCGATTCAGCAGGACCTGTAAAAGGGACATGCAATTATTGTAAAAAGCCAGGTCATTACGTACACGATTGTCCAGTTTTGAAACATAATATCAGCATAGGTAAAACACAAGAAAGATCACGGCCATTTAGACAAGATCAGAATGAACAAGGAGCTCCGCAGCATGCCCAGGCCATGCCAGCCGCACAACAGCCAATACAGTTTGTGCCAGCTGCACCACCGTTGCCTGTTGCTGCCACACAGACAACAACACGACAAATGTATCAGACCGCACAGTATGAATATCCTGAGTATCAGCGTTACGCATGAACTAGCCTAGAGAGGGAAGTTGACTTACCCCTTATTGAAATCCCAGTAGACCAAGAAGGACCTTATGTACATAGTGAATTATTAGGCCAAGATAGAAAATTTCTACTCGATACAGGGGCAAGTCGAACGACCATAAAACGTAGTGAAGTTCCAGGGGCACCTCTCTCAGGCTCACAGAATATTTCCCTTGGTTTTTCAGGAAAACCTATTGTTAATGAAGTGTCACAACCTCTGCCACTTACGATAGGACCTCTGACCCGAACTACAGATTTATTGCTTACTAAATCATGTCCAGAAAACTTGCTAGGAATAAAAACGTTGAAAGCTCTAGGAGCCATAATATGTTGTTCTCCGGAAGGAGTACGGTTGTTTTTACGTGATTTTAAAGGTCATTATGTGCCTAGAGACATGGATCCCCGACTACAGACATTACCTACACATCTATGGGCACAAGGCCCTACTGATGTTGGACGCATGAATATCACACCATATCGAGTCACATTAAAGGCAGGAGTGGTACTACCACGAATGCGACAATACAAGTTACCACCAGATGCTGTAGTGGCTTTGCTACAAATCATTGACGAGCTCATTGCCCAAGGAGTGGTTGTAGAAACAGACTCCAATGTATGTAATTCACCAATAATACCGATTCTTAAACGAACAGATCCAAAGGCCCCGCCAGTCTATCGATTGGTTATTGATCTGCGCGAGTTAAACAAATGCATTGTGCCACAATTCCCTGTGGTCCCAGATATCTCGTCATTACTGACAGCTATTGATTCCGAAGCGACATTCTTCACTGTAATCGATCTCAAGAATGCCTTTTTCAGCGTCCCAATAGATCCGGAAAGCCAATATTTATTCGGATTTAGTTTAAATGGACGTAGCTTTAAATTTTCACGCGCACCTCAAGGATTTACAGAAAGCCCCAGCATCTATAGCCAAGCACTGAAACGAGAACTAGATAGTATCCACATGCCAGTTAACACTGCTCTGCTCCAATACGTCGATGATTTGCTGATCACCGCAAGAAGCGAACCAGAATGTGAAAAAGCATCACTGACAGTTTTAAAATTTCTAGCCGAAAAGGGACACAAGGTGTCCCCTTCTAAGCTGCAATTCTGTGTCCAGCGAGTTGTTTATCTTGGACACTCGCTGTCCAAGGAGGGAAGGCAGCTTACACCAGACCGCATTCAGTTAATAGCTAACATGCCAATACCCAAGACACAAAAGGAAGTACGAGCCTTCATAGGCCTCACTTCATACTGTAGACAGTGGATCCCGCAATATGCATTTCTAGCAAAACCACTCATTCAGTTGACAACCCAGGAGGCAGCCACATCGACTGTTCTCCCTTGGACTCAGGAACATACACAAGCTTTTGAAAGCCTAAAGAAAGCTTTATGTCAAGCACCTGTTTTAGCAACGCCATGTTACAGAAAACAGTTTACACTCTTTGTTACAGAACGCGAAGGTACTGCCTTGTCAGTACTCACACAGGAACAAGCAGGAGCACACAAACCATGTGCTTATTTTTCTAGTACATTAGATCCCGTAGCTCAGGCTTTGCCTGCATGTCTGAAATCAGTAGCAGCGACAGCTTTAGCAATTAGACAAAGCGATGCCATAGTGTTAGGACATCCATTGACAGTTCAAGTACCACACACAGTAGAAGTCCTTGTGAATAGAACGCAAACACAACACTTGACTATAGCACGACTTACAGGGTATGAACTTACATTGTTTCAGCCACATATAGAAATCAGACGCTGTAACACATTGAATCCTGCCACACTTTTGCCAGTAACCGAAACAGACCCACTAGCTCATGACTGTATTGAAGTTATTACTATAACGACAAAACCCAGACAAGACTTGACAGATGTCCCATTGTCAGATCCAGACCTGACATTGTATGTAGATGGTTCATGTATGAGAACAAGTACAGGAGAATTAGTGGCCGCTTACGCAGTCACAACAGATACTGAAGTCATTGAAACTAATCGTATAAATACTTTGTCAGCTCAAGCCGCAGAGCTCATCGCTCTGACACAAGCCTGTATTCAAGCCACAAGTAAAAAAGTCAACATATACACTGATTCACGTTATGCATTCGGAGTTGTACATGACTTCGGCGTGCTGTGGCGAGAGAGAGGTTATTTAACTTCCCACGGTGCCCACATTCAGCACGGACCCCTCATTCATGCCTTATTAGATGCAATACATCTACCTACTGCAATATCAATTATGAAATGTAAAGCTCATACGAAAGTTACTGATATCATTTCTCAAGGCAATGATTTAGCCGACAGAACAGCTAAGCAGACTGCTCAAACTCAAACTCCCGACATGACAAAGACAATAGTCCCGATGCCGACACATTGTATGACAGTTAAAGATCCTACTCTTGACGTAATTGACATACAGACACATGCTACACCAGACGAAATAAAAAAATGGACTGAATTAGGAGGGATCCAAACGGACCAAGGATGGATGATGAAAGAAAAATCTGTATGGTTCCTTCCTGATTCAATGGTCCAAGTTATAGTTAACACTATACATAGTCCAGCACATCTAGGAGAAAAAGCTATGCTAGACAGCATTCAACACATTTGGTTCAATAAACATTTACGAGCAGCAGCCAAACAAAAGGTCCGTACCTGTATGATCTGTTGCCAGTTCAACCCAGGAAAAAGTGTTCCCGTAGAACAGGGTGGATTTCATCCTCCTGATCACCCTTTTGAAGTGCTCCAGATGGATTATATCCAGATGGAACGATGTCGAGGATTCAAATACGTCCTCGTAGTTGTCTGCGCTCTGTCCCGTTGGACGGAGGCATACCCGGTTTCAGATTACACTGCCCCGACTACTGCCAAACAGTTAGTTCGAGAATTCTTCCCACGATACGGTTTACCACGTGTTGTCTACTCAGATAACGGCCAGCCGTTCTCATCCGAATTAATGAAACATGTTTCACTTCTGCTAGGATATCAGTGGAAATTCCACTGTGTTCGACACCCCGAGGCAGCAGGTCTCGTAGAAAGACATAATCAGATACTGAAAATCAGACTGTCCAAAATATGCAGAGAGAAAGGGGTCGACTGGATAGTAGCATTACCAGTTGCACTTTTTTACATGAGAATGGTAGCACACTCTAGAACAGGGCTATCCCCGTATGAGGTGATCTTCGGCAGACCACCAAATATGTGGGGGACGCCCATACCACGCAAAATAACTGATGTTGACTGTAATATGCTGACAGATTATTTGGCTTCCTTGATGTCTGCACTACAATCTTGTCGTTCACAGGTAGCTGCAGCATTTCCCGACAACACTGAGGTGAAACCCCATGACGTAGTTCCGGGGGATATTGTATTTGTGAGAAATTTCGACCGAAAGACTCAGCTGGAGCCCAGGTGGAAGACACCCAAGTTGGTTCTGCTGACCACAAGAACAGCCGTGAAGATCGAGGGCCGCAAGGGTTGGATTCATTCAAGTCATATCAAGAAATTTCATGGACAATACTCGGATATAGACATTGTGCCCTGCACTCCCTCACAGACTGATTCAAAACTTCCTTTGGTTGAAAAGACTGAAACAGAACTTTACAAAGTTAAGTTGAGGCCTAGAACGTCAGACGGTTTGATTGTTTAAGTCCTCTCCCAGGTGAAGCGGTTGAATCTGTCTCTGACATGTATCCTCTAGACCTGAATCATGGACAGTCGCGAAAAATGATGAAACGACAGGCGTATTGTAAATCACTGCGTAGCCATTGTATAGTGACATTATTAATTTTGTTTTCCTTAAGTCTTTTAATAATTATTACAAGTATGTTGTTGCACATATATTACCCTATTGCCAGCAATGTTCACAATGTTATTGCAGAACATTCTTTTAGTGACTTACCTCCGCATGAATTGTCTTATAGACTTGCGCTGCGCAATAACACTTTCATTAGTATGTTACATTATTCCCATCAGACTAGTAATGCCACTAATTGTTGGGTGTGTGGCCGGCTCCCTCCCTATCAGAATTATGAAGGAGTCTTGCCTTTCTTTCCGCACCCATTTACACATAATGGCTCCTGTGGAGCATGGTTTAGTTTAATAAATTCCATAAACTCAGACACAGCAGTTTACCAAGATCAGTGGGTATGGGGAAACCTGAACCTAGTTTTACTCAAGGTCTGCTATCCTGACAAGGAGGGTCGCCCCAAAAGAACAGGAACTGATCTAGAAAATGAAGTATATGGATTAGGTAATTTTACACCTAATCTCATGATTCTAAATGTCGTATCCGAAGTTGAACTAGTCTTACCCACCATGTCAGTATTCCCAGCGAAGGGTGAATTGTGTGTAAGAAAGGTTGGTTCCATACATATGGGCCATAGTAAGTGTACTACTACAGTAGAATTCAGTGATCAAGGCAAATCTTCATTCAGAGCTTATCGCCACTCCTACTTTATATGTGGTCAGACTGCATATATGCGTCTACCTCTAGATTGGGATGGTACCTGCTACATTGCATTCCTTTTGCCACCTGTTTGCCTAGCTCCTCCTGATTATTATAGAAATATTCATTTAGTACACAATAGAGAGCGGAGAGATCTCCCAATTGTCGATTATACTGAGACGGCATGGGACAAGTATGTAGATTTCTATAAAGGCATCTTTCCCTATATAGGTACAGTTACCAATAGTAAGCTGATACGTAGATTAACTAGAACCCTTGAAGCAGTAGTGAATGAAACTATTTCCGCCTTAGGCAATTTAACAGAAGAGCAGTCTGCTATGCGGATTGTTGTGCTTCAAAATCGTCTTGTCCTTGACGTCATCTTGGCTGATAGAGGCGGAGCTTGTAGGGTCATCGGATCCAGCTGCTGCGTATTCATACCAGAAAATTCGCCATCAGTATATAAAGCCATAACTCGCCTTCACAAGATTGTAAGCCAGATACACCAGAACCCAGGCACTTGGACTTGGTCCAGTTGGTTTTGGAGTGTGATATCAGCCTGGGGATGGAGAGTTCTATCCTTCCTAGGTATTGGCCTTCTCATACTATTCAGTTGCTGTATATGTCTACAATGTGGACCAGCGATTTGTGGTCTGTGTGCCACATCGTGTATTCCACCACCAAGATTTCATTCAAGATCCCGGAAGAAGAAAGAAGAACAAATGATGTTATATGAACAGATCAATGGATTAATGAAGATTGATATCTCTTAACGGGCAAGTAGGGGACAAGGAGGGAATGTGGAAATATGGATTTTTCTGGTCAGTTATGTCCCCTATCTTGGACCCCAACGGTTCTATGTGCATGTCACAAGTACATGTATGTTCCCTCCAGTTCCAGTTATAAAGACGCAAACACATGTGCGTCCACCGTCAACATGTCCTCTGTCAGATCCGCCATGAATAGGCCGGATATTCCATTCCTAAGTACGAAAGGCCACCGGCTTTATATGGTTCACTTATGCCATTTTACAGTCCAGGCAAGTAGGCCCTGATTCTGTCATCAAACTCTTCTTGCCTTCTGCCTCTGAAAACTCCAGTCTGAGCCTGCATCTGTGACCATGAACTTTGTCTCATTCTCTGCGCGGCTCGCAGCCTGACATCAGCCTATTCTCTGCCAAGAACTGTATTTCACCTTCGAGTTATCTGCTTCCCCCTCAGCCGATGCATTCCTGCCTAGTAGTTTAAGTAAACATTCTTCCAGTTACCAAGCAAAGGGCCCGGCTTCTCTGCCCTCATGCAAGTAATTCATAGTCCTGTTACTATGGAAGATTCCTGCCCTCGCATTTAGTGTAGACACCTAGACGCTTGTACACGCACGCACAGTCAGTATAGAATAGATTCTGTCCGAGAGTCCTTCTTTATGGATAACATAGTTCTTTAAACATAGGATGTTAGATATGATTTGGGATTAGGTTGACTTGACCCCTCAGACTTCTTGTCTCCACATGTAGAGCTAAATGTCAAGTCCCCTTCACCCCCTAGTTACACGTCATGCTGCTGCGCGCGCATCTATGCCAAGTATTATCTTATAGATCCACCTATAGGTGACATCATAACCAATTATGTTCCGTTTTACCCCTTGTTCCACCCATTTTTTGTTACGCAGACAACTCGTCATTTTCCTTATCAATTGTTACGCCTATTGCATTCGCTTCATAGTAATATATGTACTATAAAAGTCATTTCATGTCAATAATGTATGTACTTCACTTCCTGAACCTCCGGGGTGATGGAACTTGAAGCATCCGATTATAATCGATTATTGGAATAAAGCCCATTCCGAACCTCTAATACCACGGATTCTGCCTCTCATTTTATTGAGCTATTTTATTATGTTTCTGTATCAAATTCAGTCCCGGTAAAGGAAAATTATTTACCACAGTAGGGTACATTAGCTTTCCTCAAGTGTTCTGTGACAGGGCAGAAGTCTGTGCGTTTTTGCAATGTCATCTGAGAGAGAACCTGGTAAAAGGTCGGGGAGCAACCTTTAAACTGGATTGGGTGTGAGTCTCTAGTTTTTCTAATTATGTCCTCCTTAGTTTGAAAGTCATGTACACATACCAGTATATTTCTGCCAGGGACCCTTCCCAGCTCTCTCAGGACCCACCCTGTGGACCCGATCCATCTGTATGGTAGAGTCCTCTGCGAGGCCCAGAACATGGCGGAGGAGGGCAGTAACATATTCACACAAGTTGGATCCTTCTGCTTTGGAAGGCACACCTTTTGATATGTAAATTATTTCTCCGGGATCGGTTCTCTAAATCCTCATTGTGCGCCTGAAGGTCTAACTGCTGCTCTTTGAGCCTGAGGACTTCTTGTTGCTACCAAGTGACCTCCACCTCCCAGCCGGATTCTCTGTCCTCCAGCTTGGCCAGTCTCTCACCCACCTCGTCCACATCATGGCGCATCTCCCTAATTTCTGTTGCGATTTCCGTCTTCATCGCCTGCAGGTCTTCACGCAAGGAGGTGAATGGTGTTTCCAGAAACAACTTGGTTACTGTGCCCTCTCCGTCTTCAGTGTCTGATCTGGCATCCGCGCTGGAGCATCCTGCCTTGCCAAACATTTCTTTAAGGGAGCGCTCTTTTTTTGTTCTGTTTCCCGCCATACGTATCTTAGCGTGGCCAGTGACCCCAAAGACCCCACTCGCTTGTCCTGCGTCGCAGAAGGGCTCTTTTGTCTCCGTGTCTGCTGGTGACCAACGCACTGCTCCCTCGGTCCTGGCCCGACGAGTTTCGGGGGGGCTGGTTGCACGGACTCCGCACACTCCGGTGGTATTAGATCCTGGAAGTGAGTGCTTTCTTTATATCCAGTGGGCTCCAGGGACCCCGCTGGGGGTTTTTCAGTTCTGCCACCATCAGTCCGTTGCGCATCCAATTCCTACTCCCCTCTTTAGCTATGGAGAGCCGCAGTGGGGGGGTGATGTGGGGTCAACAAGGAAGAACCCGGTCAAGAGGATACCATTCTGCGGGGGTCTATTGATGGGGCCGCCCGCTATGCCAGAGTCCCAACGAGGGTCTGCCCTCCCTAATCTTCTTTTTAGATATGTCCCAGGGATCGGCATGTGATCGAAGCGACTGCCACCTCTTTGCTTGCTGTAACCAGGTGGTCCAGCCTGCCGCCTCTTATGCCCCGGGGCCCCGCTTTCTGCGTGTCCTGCTCTTCGCACCGGGTAGCTTCCCCTCACCAGTGCCAGGCATGCGGTGTAATACCCCTCCACGAGTGAGAGCACAAGGGGTGGGAGGAACCGCTCCCCGGAGCCCCAACACTTCCGATGTCTGCCGCTCACCCCCACTTTCAGATATTGGCAGGTGAGGCCTACCTTCATCCCTGCAGTCTTCAGGGGCTGTGGTCCTCGCTCATCTTGGTGGGTCGCAGGAGCAAGATGGGAACTGCCCTCGCCCTTACAGGGTCTGAGGCTGTGGTTGTGTGCCGGCACCCCACCACAGCGCATTGATGGAGCAGGTAGTGCAACATTTTGTATACCTCCTCTATTTTTTGCATGAAAATACTAATTATATAATCTATTAACTATTATCATAATAAACGAGTATTGCATGTATACTAATCAACATTATTAAAACTTGAACTACACATGGGATTTGCTATTGCATGGCTAAATAACTCTTATAACTAAAATCTGTACGCATATTAACAATAGTATATGTGATAATAGAATATTGCATGATATATGTTACTTTTGTGATGTTTGCGTTCCTGATGGGATCAAAAAGGTGAATATAATGGCTTTAAATGTCGCTATATGCTAGATAAATACAAGCACATATTAGCAAGGGGTTAACATTAGAATCACCATTTCTATGAATTAATTACTCTTTTGTGTTTGTTTCACTTAAGTTGGCATTTGGGCCTAAATCCAAGATGGCCGCTGACACCACACGCCGAAGTGGCCACTGTCTCATGAGGCGCGGAGTGAGCTGCGCATGTGCAAGAAATCTAAACCTCGTAGCGACCTTTGCACAGAATGTCCCCGGTCAAGGAGACGAAACGGGACACTCGCAAAGACACGGAAACAATCAACCTTACAGTAAACCGGAACAAGCCGATACTTTGCTAACCAATGACCTCACCCCTCGAACTGTACTGAAAATCTTGAAATATTGGTCGTACAATCTCAACCAGCCAATCACGACTGCTCTAAAGTTAAAATTTGTATCTTTTATGATTTGTTTTATTATAAAAAGGCTAGTAGAATAGGGAGGGTAACACAGCAGCGAGCGCAGATCTTTCTTTTTCCATTCATCATTTTTCCACGTTCTTTGTGACGCCTTTCCTGATGATCCAGATGCTGCCCGATCGATTGATGACTGCAAACTTTTTCTAAATCTACGAACTATGAAATGCTTGCACGATTTATGGTCCTTTGAGAAATTGGGACTGTAGCGTGCTGAGCAAAGAACTTTGAGCTTTGGCCTGCTTTTCGGACAATTTACAACAAAATTTGCTTATGCAGAGCCAATGAATTAGAGGACTTCAAATAGCCAGTAAATATGATGTTCTGCGATTTACCTGAATTAATCAAGAAATTCTAAACTTTGACGAGACAAATACAAATATAAATCATTATGATAAATTTAGATAAACCATTATTGATTAACGAGAATTAATGAGTTTGTGGTTTTTCATTCAGAAAGATAAGGATTCTGAATCTTAAAAATGTGTTTTAGCTGGTTCTAAATCACCATCAACCAATCCAACTAAATTGGTCCATTCGACCAAGTGGGAGGAGTGCCTTGATGTTTGAGATTAGGGATCTGTAGGCGAAGGATGTTAATGTATATTTTGTAAAATAACTTTTCTCTCCCTATAGGTTACAAGGTATTTCCCCCCACATGTCCAGCGCTTGAATTACTCATCCCTCCTGTGTGTGTAGACTCGTGAGAGAGAGATGTGTGAGTGTTGGTGTTATGGGCCCCACCAATGAATGCGTGTATGAATGAGTTTGCGTAACGACGGGGCTGCGACGCAGGGAGGATATTGGTACATGTTGTTCCCCATTTCCCAGTGTCGCAGGAGCAAGATGGGAACCGCCCTCGCCCTTGCAGGGTCTGAGGCTGTGGTTGTGTGCTGGCCCCCCACCACAGTGCATCTTTGACCAGCCGCTACAGTCCTTCGGCAACGCATTGCTCGTCACCGCCTCGGCCTCCGCAGATCCCCCTGACCCACGGTTTCATCAGGCCAGCAATGGAGGGGCCCCTCTCCGAGTTCCAGGGTCTGGTCATGTGTCCGCGCTGCGGCCGTATCATCCACCGCACCAGGGCAGGTCCGTCTCTGGCTCCGGGGGAAGGCCGCAGGCCTCAATCATGTTCCGTGCCAGGCCACATCTTTCGGCCGAACCAGGGAACAAACTCAAGGATTCACTAGATCTACACAAGCCTCCGCCTGTAACTCTGGCTCTCCGCACTCATGTCTTGGGTCACAGAGAGAGGCTGGCGGGCTCGTTTTAATGCTTTTGTTGGTGGCGGCTCAGAGCGATCGGCAAACACGTCCTAGCCGCCCGTCATCTTGGCCATGCCCCTCCAACTACCTATTTTAAAAGTGCAAAGAGGGCATCATTTGTTCTATTTTTTTTTCCCATTTTACTCCCTTTTTATCAGATGTCCTGGGAATAATTGACAAAGGCATGTAAAAGTATGTAAAAAATGTGATACCATATGTACTCCAAAATGCCTTGGAAAATAGGCCCCATAAACTCATACAACCATTCCCAAAGCTAAGTTTGTGGTACCAGAGTGGGGAATCAAGACCACTGTTCTTTCTCACACCACTACACTCATACTCCTTCTCCATCACTCCCTCCCGATGGTCACTAGCGTATTCGATCACTCCAGTTCCAACCTCATCAACCCACTCAGACTGAACTTGTTGCAGGCCCACTTAAAGAGGCAGCCCAGCCAGCCTCTTTCTCTACAAGTACCTCACCTCAATCCCTATCCTACTCTTGGACTCCAGGCCTTCCGGTCGGGGACACAACAAAATAAGTCGTCCCACACCTTAAACTGCAGGTTACCCCAATGTAAGGTTCCCTTGAAGTAATGAGATCGTTCTTCAAACTGCATAGCACAACCCCTCAATGTCCTGTTAACTCTAACATTAGCCTGAAGAAACACCTGCTCACCTCTTCACAGACCACTCTCTTTCCAACAGTCACTGTAACCCATGCACTACAATTGGCAGACATTTAGTCTTTGTTCTCACATCTACTTCATTTACACATTTCTCACTCACTACTGAATCCTCACTGCAAGGTTGTGCCCTAATCTACATGATGATCTAGATTGTATTGAAGTATATTGAAATTGCATTTATATAGGACTTACTACCCTAGACAAGGCGTTGAAGTGCTTTTCCTCCTATTGCCCCATCACAAAGACACAAGTACCTGAATGCAAACTGTTAAACGACTCAAACTCTTCTGTTCTCAAGAGGCCAGTAAGCACCTCCTTCACACCCAATCTGTAGATTGCTCCTGCTAAAGGCTGCCTTAAGACACACATGTACACTCACCTGTGCAAAGGGTGGAAGTTCCTGTGCCCCACAGCACCTAGAAATGTACAGGCACACATTATTACTTTTAGGAGTGGCCATTATGCTGTCAGTGGTGTAACATTAGCACCTGCACCCCTTGCCGGGTTGTTGGGGCTCTGAGCTCCTAGATGTCCCCACTGACACTGTCCACTGGTGGCGGGCCCCTGGCCTGAGAGCTCCTGACTGGACCCAGATCATGGGGTCCCCTCCAGGTACTTTGCAATGGGGCCCTCTCAAGTTTCATTATGCGACTGGCACCTACAATGCACTGCTTATGACCTCACATATTGCATCACTCATGACATGGTCAGTGACATCACTCATGACATCACTGATGATATCTCAAATGACATCGCTGATGATATCTCAAATATCATTACTGATGATATCATCCAGTGATTGTGAGTTTATTCTAAATGTTTATGAGTGTTAAACATATATGCTAAGGTACTACAAATTTAAATTAGTATACTTTGTACTACTAATGAGTGATACTATTTCTAACATATATTATGTAAGTGATTGTGTGTATCCATTTGAGAGTGGATGTCGGAGGGTTGTATAAGTGAGTGGCTGTATGGATGAATAAGTGGATGTGTGACAAGCTGTTTTGGTGAGTGAGTGTGTGTGTGAGTGTCTGTATGGGTGAGTGAGTGGGTGTGTGAGTGGCTCTATGGATGAGTGAGTGGGTGTGTGAGTGTCTATTGGTGAGTGAGTGGGTGTATGAGTGGCTATATGGGTGAGTGAGTGAATATATGGGTGGCTGTATTGGTGACTAAGTGGCTGTATGGGTGAGTGACTGAGTGTGTTAATGCCAATGCGGCCAGACAACAGGTGATTCAAGCTCTGATTATATCCAGTCTGGATTACGGGAACGGGCTTTATCTAGGCATGCCTAGCTTTTTGCTAAACAGGCTCCAGCTTGTCCAGAATGCAACAGCTCGTGCCATCTTTGAGCCTACTCGAAATGCGCATGTGTCCCACCTTCCGAGGAGACTTCATGGGCTCCCTGTAAGGACAAGAATAATCTTTAAAACTCTGCTCATCACACAGAAAGCCCTCTACGGGGTAGGACCAGCTTGCCTCAAACACAGGATTTCCTTCTATACCCCACGTAGAAATCTTCACCCCTCTAATCTGCTGCTAACCAATATTCCCCGTTTTAAAAAAACTAGGTCGGGAGAAGGGCTCTCTCCTACCTTGGACCCTCTCACTGGAACAAAATGCCCCTCCATCTGAGAATCATTGAATCCATACCCCTGTTCCGGAAAAAACTGAAATCCTGGCTTTTCTCCTGCCCCTAACCTTTCTTCCATGCTGCTACCTTTCAGCTTTAGAGCCAGGACACTCCTTGGAGTAGCAGTGCACACTACACGTATCCTCACATAGACAGTGGTTATATGGGTCAGTAAGTGGCCGTTTGAGTGGATGTTTGGTTAACTGATTGGTTGTGTGAGTGACTGTATTGTAGAGTGAGTGTCTATGTGAGTGACTGTATGGATGAGAAAGTACAGGTGTGAGTTCTTGTTTGGGTATGTGAGTGGGCGTCTGAGTGGTTGTATGGGTGAGTGAGTGGCTCTGTTGAAAAGCTGAATGGGTGAGTCACTCAATGTGTGAGTGGTTGTATGGGTGAGTAAGTGGGTGTGTGAGTAGCTGAATGGGTGAATGAGTGGCTATCTGACTGGGTGAGTGGCTGTGTGAGTAGGTGTATGGGAAGAGGGTGATTATATGGGTGAGTAAGTGGGTGTGTGAATGGCTCTTTGGATCAGTGAGTGGGTGAGTGAGTGGTTGTATATATGTGTGAGTGGGTATATGAGTGGTTGTGTGGGTATGATTAGATCTGTGAGTGGTTCTGTGGATGATGTCATCAGTGTTGTCAATTGAGATGTTATCAGTGATGTCATTGACCATGTCAGAAATGATGTTATATGTGAGGCCATAAGCAGTGCATTGAGGGGGCATAAGTTATTGTTAGCTCGGGTAGCTATAACTGCTGAACTTCACTGGTTTTGTACGAGTGAAATCTGAAACTAATTATAACGTCCATGTAACCTTTGTTTATTTCAGTGAATTTCTAAGGTTTTTTAATGTTATTTCCAAACTATAATGTCCCTGTAACCTTTTATTTTTTTGTGAATTACAAAGATTTTTTAAATTTTATTTCCTAAGTGTATCCTGTAATTTGAGAGTAGGTATGTGAGTCGCTGTATAGGTCAGTCAGTGGGTGTGTAAGTATCTGAGTGGGTCTGTGAGTGGGTTTGTGAGACTCACTATGCGTCTGTGAGGGTGTGTGTGAGTGTCTGTGTGGGTGTGTGAGAGTTTCAAACGGCCTGTGAGTGGGTACATCAGTATCTATGTGGAACTGTGACTGGGGCATAAGTGTCTGATTTGGTGTGTGAGTGTCTGAATGGTTCTGTGAGTGGGTATGTGAGTGTCTGAGTAGGTTTGTGAATGGGCATGTGAGTGTTTGAGTGGGTCAGTGAGTGTGTCTGTGAGTCTCTGTGTGGCTTTGTGAGTGGGTGTGTGAGTGTCTGAATGGGTCTGTGAGTGGATGTGTGAGTGTCTGAGTAGGTCTATGAGTGGGAGCATGATTGTCTGTGTGGGTCTGTGAGAGGGGGCATGAGTCTGAGTGGGTGTGTTAGTGTCTGACTGGGTCTGTGACTGGGTGTGTCAGTGTCTATGTGAGTCTATTAGTGGGTGCATGAGTCTGAGTGGGACTGTAAGTGAGTGTATCAGTGTCTGAGTGGGTATGTGAGTGGGTACATCTGTCTTTGGGTGGGTCTATGAGTTAGTGCATGAGTGTTTGAGTGGTTCTCTGAGTGGATATGAGTGACTGAGTCGGTCTACAACTGGGTGTATCAGTGTCTGAGTAGGTCTGTGAGTAGGTGCATGAGTGTCTGAGTGGGTCTGTGAATGGGTTCATGAATGCCTGAGTGGCTATGTAAGTGTGTGCATGAGTGTCTGAGTGGGTCTGTGAGTGGGTGCATGAGCATCTAATAGGGTCTTTGAGTGGGAGCATGAGTGACTATGAATGGGTGTATAAGTGCTTGAGTGGGTCTGTGTTTGAGTGCCTTAGTGTCTGAGTGAGTGTACGGCTATTTTTTTCTAGTTTTTTCACTGACATTTGCAAATGTGTCGCAAAGTTACACAAGGGGGGGCCATGTTGACCCCTTAAACCACTTTTGTTCTTTATTTTGAGCTCCGGGGACAATCTCCCATTACTTAAAATGCCGGCCGCAGCTTTCTGCTCAGGTTGCGGCCGGCCAGGCAATCACGGCATTTCTTTTGTTGCTTGCATTCGCGATTCGCCATGAATTAGTCGCGAGTCTCGATATACCAATTTAAATTTTAATATCTTCAAAACTACTGACCACACCAAATAACAAAAAGCATGCTTTTTCGACCATGGCTACCATTCTGCCAAATTTGATGTAATTCTGTCCCGCGATTCGAGCTGTAATCCTGTTCAAAATCCCTATGAGAATTAACATCAGAAACGCACGTTTTTGTACCCCCCCCCCCCCTCCTTTTCTCGGCCCTCACATGACGGATCTCCCCTAAAATGTCCATGTACAACAAGGCCCTAGAGGACATTTTGTTTATTGAAAATTTAATGAAGATTTGTCAAATGGCACAAACGATATAGCCAAGTCAATAAACGTTTTTCCTAAGGCAACTAGGTCCTAACTATGTATATATTACTATAATGTTACTCTAACCATTGGTTTTTGGGGTGAATTTCTAGTTATTTTAAAATAAAGTAATATTTAGTTACAATACGTAATCCAACCCTTGCCGCACATGGCCAAAGGCCAGGCCCCACAGCCAACCTCTAACTGTGCATGGCCTTTGGCCTTGCACAGTGGGAGGTTGACCATAAGGCATGGCCACCCCAAAGGCAGCCAACCCCACATTGCACACGGACTTTGGCTGTGCGTAGCAGATGGTTGGTCAAAGAGCCTGGCCCTGGGGACCCCTTCCCCAAGGCATTTTTTTTAAGGGGAGGGGGCCACAAGTTCTTCCTTCCTGAGCCATATTATGCCCTGGGGACACCATCCCCCAGTGTTTTTTTGTTGTTGTTTTAATTAAAGGGGAGGAGGTTTGCGTGGTACCTTTCCCCAGATCAAAAATTCACTCCTAGTGGACAGAAGCATTTTCAAACTTCATGCCCACTGAGAGTGGACTTGGTGTTTGCTTGAAAGGAGTTTTGAAAATGCTCCCACAAAGCTAGCGCAAACAGGTTTCCCTGCCCACGCTGCTGCAGCCAGGGAAATGGCTCCCCAGGACATAGCATCTGAGGCAGCCCCAGGGGAGGGGGTTCCCCGGGCCAGTAATGGCTCGGGAGGGGAGTCACATGGCCCCTCTCCCCATTTTGTACAATTTCGGCCTGCAATTGGACTCCCAAAGGAGTTTAAAGGCTTGGGGAGGAAGGCTGCACTGCCCATCCCCATTTTATCAACTGTTGTCCCCAGGGCATAAGCTATTCAAATGCAGCCCAGCTGCCTGTTTGTCCTGTTTGTTTTCTCTTGCTCCAGCGAGAGACTCGCGGGATCGCAGCAATTGATGCCGATTTGTTTTCTTTTTTTGTTCCCTGGGTCCCTCCCGCCCATGGGGCCTGGAAGGTCAGGGTATCCCTCCCCTGCCCCCTTATACAATTTTTAAGCCCATCTTCAGGAAGAACCTCAAGACGTGGCTCTTCGGCTAACAGATCTGAGGACCCACCCCCCTCTCAGCACCTTGAGACCCTAACAGGTGAGTAGCGCGCTTACAATTCCCCTGATTGATTGATCCTAAAGAAGCTTGTGGAAAATCATGGGGATTTTACGTTTTTGGATCCCTCCTCGTTTTCCTCAGCCCCCGCTTGACGGATTACCTCAAAACTTTCCAGGAAGGAGCTGAGATGAAGATTTGTCAAACAGGGCCAAAGTTATTAGCAAACCAATAAATGCTCTTTATATGGAAAAGCAGACCCAACTATAAGTACCTAGTGGCAACCACCATTAGGTAATAGGGAGCAGCATGCTGAACGTTGTCATTGCCGATCATCCAATTCCTTGTTCTCTGCTTCTGCAACAGAAATACGATCACTTTAGTATTCAAAGGATTGCGATCCTCAGACTTTTTATCACTATGAAATAGACTGAAAGCAATAAGTGACCTTTGTAAGCTTGAGCTGTGAGGTCAGGCCGCACATTGTCACCCACAAACTGTAACAAGGAGTGAGTACACCTCCCCGGTTTGGCAGATAAGATCTACTGTGCATCAAATAGTGGGGATTTCTCAAACTGGCAGCTTTTTCTAAAGAGTATTTATATGAACTCCATCAAAAACAGCATGTAAGATTAAATCCTGCCAAGACTGGCACGTCTCCTGACTACAAGTACGGTACAAAATGAACATCCTCTGAGCCGTAATCATTGTCTTCTTAAATTGATCAGTGCAAAGCCCATTAGGCCAGGTGCCCTATTCTTCCTAGGGTGGAATTCATCTTGGTCAGTTCTTTGTGTTTAAACTTTATATTGCTTGAGACGAATCCATCGTTTCCGCAAGCTCAGATAAGGGATCAACATACTTGGTGATGATATGATCTTCCCATTGTTCTGATTTTTACAATTTTCTAAAATCAAATGGGATCAGCACTCTTACTGGCTTAAAATAAATAATCTCATTGAGTATCCTAAACCCAACACCCAAAAAACTGTCTATTACAATTTTTTTGTATTTACCTTTATTTCGTCTTCCACTCTAATGTAAGGACATTCTTTAGTAATTACCTTTTTTATGCTATTTCTTTCCTGTCTCAGGGTGCCAGTGTACCAGGAGTTCTGCCCAGTGCTATTACATTTACGCTATGATCTTCAGTACAACCAACTGTCAATAAACAAACTACAAGGGTAACCATACCATACCAAGCTTGTGGGGATAGTGGCAGCAGCCTCTCCTTTCCACTAAAAACCTATCACATTTTTCCAACTCCGTTACAAGATGGCTGGTGTGTATGAGTGCAGAAGTCGACCACTGAGTAGTTTCATGTTTAGTGCCTGGGGCTCACCTAGGGGAGCTTCCCTGGCCTTATCTTTACATTGGCTAGGGATTTGTGCCATAGAATCTTCTATACTGCGCAAATTTGAACCAAAGTATCTTTATAACTAAAGACTGTATAGAACGGTTAGAATTACACACTCCTGCTAATAATAATAAGGCCTCCAGGAATGTTATAGAGACCTCCCTCAAAGCACTATTCAATGAGTCGATTAATCAATGTTTCTCTTTGTAAGATAGTTTTACCAACAATAATTTTCCACCTTAGGAAGCCTTTCATGATTCTAATTGTCTTAGCTACTGGGTGAATGGTTGCGGTCGGGGTTAGTTCTTTTAAAGAATAGGCGAACTTGTTTGAAATAAATATATACTTGCTACCAGGTGTCCTACCCCTCCTGCTTGTTCTAGTCTCTATGCCATGAATACAAAAAACAAATCATACAGTGTCCTTTCATCAAGTTTCTTGTGAAACATTTATGTAAAAAAACAAATCCAAAAATGAACTGCAGTAATTGTCAGAAACTGATAATCCGCTATGTTATGTCTGCCTCACGTAGAGAGACTGTAGCATGCATTGACTCTAATCCACCTCAGTTTTGCTCTTCTGACTTGCAAGAAAAACTGACAGATATTTTTTCCTTCGATGATCTCATAAACGTTGTCCTACGCAAGCTGAAAATATCTGGTTGCTGCAGGACGTACTCCGCCACCTCTTTGCAAAACCATGAGATTTTAGTATCCTCTTTTGTTCCTCTACTTTGGCTATTTTCAAGCTTAATGTAGTAAATAAACACGTGATAGATGGCTTAGTTCACTATGAGTGTGCAATTGTCTCACAATGTTGCCTCAATTTTCCTAAGGCTCCTTTGTTTCATAATCTGGATGGAATCTTAGGCTACCAAACACTAGCAGGCTCGGCTGGACTGGGTACAGAAACCGGCCCTGGCAAACTGCTAAACCCCCCTGCCCCCCCTGGGTTGAGGGGGAGAGCAGCCGAGAAATTTGCAAGGGCCAGTTTCGGCCGATTTTGTTTTAGGGGGCCGATATTGCCGACCCCCGGTAACAAAAACGGCCCCTTAGGCTTGTATGGGCACTCAGTCTGCAGGGTTTAACACACTACCTAAAGTAACGCCTATTCCTCCATCTACCATAGTTGTAGTGGCATTGTCTCTCTTGGACTCTGCATCAAACTGACAAATGGCTAGCTCCCCTGTATTGAAATCTTGTTGTTTGCTCACTAGTTCAAATTTATTGACTATTTCAAATCTAGGCTAGCTTTTGCTCTATCAGCTTAGGTGGGAGTGGGTAGTGACTTAGCAAATGTGAACATATATATTTTTACTATGCTTCAAGGGTTTATTTAATTTTGTTGTGAAAGAGGCAGACTAAATGTGTGAATTAGCCAACGATCAACCTCAGCAAATTTGTTCTGCAAGCCAAACTATATGACAGCCATGCTAATGGGTTCAGAAACCTTCAGAGGAGCTTCTAATGTGTATCTGCTACCCTGGTTTCAAGCACTTCCTTGGTACATCATGTAATAGTCTCAATCCTGGGCTGCCAGCTGCTGTTTGAGATCTCAATTGTTTTTTAAATCATCTACCACTGACTTCATCATACATGGCAATGTCATGCTGTTATCAATAATTTGAGACCATGCACACGTACTGTTGTTTTTCGAAGCTTACATTCTAAACATCAGTAAACTTTGGCCTACATAAGAAACATGCAGTGTCTACGTTAATTTCACCTGGATGTCTAACTTATCCAGTTGCAAGAAAGAGCCTGTACTGCTTCCACAATCGAGTCATTTATAGAATCCCCATAAGATTAAGCTGAGACAACAGTTGTATGGTGTATAATCAAACCTCATGCAGTGCATTATCACCCACATTAAGGACCAATGTAGCCTCTGTCCCTGATATAATCGGAAACAAGGAAGTAGTCTCTGGCATATTATTGTCCAATTTACCCATGGTAAAATGCTGCCAGTTTGTACCCTGGCTACTCCTGTTACTGCTAGAAACTCAGGGGTATATTCACAAGAACGTGTGATAACTACCGCAAGAGTACCGTAATGCAACTTTCAATATCACAGCCCATCGCGAGAAAATAACCCCGTGACAATGTGGGATTCACAACAAGGCGTTAGCATGCGATAGTCTGCCGAAATCGCGGACAATGTCTGCGATAAAAACACCTCGATGGAGATAAAAACACAAACCACAACACCAAAAAACCTGCGATGGGCCAAAGCGCGATGAGGAAATCAGCGATAAGCAGCACCAGGCCTTCAACACACACCTGGCAGGTGGGGAAAATCTCGATAAAAGCAGAAAAAACTCCCACACACAAACTGACCTACACTCAAGCACCATGGAGGCAGCCAGAGCAGGCGCAGAGGACGAGCGGGCAAGGACGAGGAAGATTAAGTTCAGTCTGCAGGCGAACAGGATCATAGTAACGGAGGTGATGGAACACCATCAACAACTCTTCGTCACCTCCAATTTGTCACTGGGCACCAAAACTGCAATATGGCGGAACATCGTCGACAAGGTGAATGCCGTTGGAAAGCACAAGCGGACAATGGACGAGGTCAAGAGGCGATGAAATGACATCAAGAGAAAGACCAAGGAGAAACTCTCCGCCAACGAGAAGGCAGAAATGCAGACTGGAGGTTGGGTCCCAGCGCCACAGCTGGAGCTGGATGACATGGAGGAGCTGCTGTCGACAGTCATCAGTGTGGAGACTGTGGCCGGAGTCGGGGGTCCGGACACTGCTTGACAGGACACAACACAACCGCAACAGGGTGAGTGACCACCAGGTACTGGGGGGATGGGTGGAGATGGGCACAATGGCACACATGCACAATCAAGCAGAGCACAGTGCACACCCACAATGACTCTGGGTCATCGTCCAGATCTACAGACTGTCACAATGTACAATGCCATGCTGTCTGAATGTCAACCTGTACCACGCGTCTACACACGTGGACACATTGTAATACACCATCTCCCTTTCACATCGCAGGGGCATGATCAACACCTCCTGCAGAGCAGTCCCAGCCACTCTTCATGGATGACGAGGAGGACAACGCCAGCATCGACACCCAAACCATCCAAGACATCATTGACCTCATCTGCCACTCACCTCCAGGCTCAGGGCAGCCCAGTTACATCGATGAGACCCCACCCACCACCCAGCAGGAGGCACCCACAGCCCTGGCACCCTCCCAAGACCTCCAGGAACAACACGTGGCCTTCCAATGCCGTGTGCTGGTGTGCCAGATGGAGACTGCTGAGCAGGTGTGGGTGGGGTTCGGCATCATGGCTGCCAAACTGGACGCCATCCTTGGGTGTCTATGTCTGCCCCATGGTCTCCAACGAGCCCTGACTGACATTGCTAGAGTCATGACGCAGAGAGAAGAACAGCTGTCAGCTCCTCAGAGTGGCTCCAGCGATGCTATCCGTGAGCTGGTACACATTCGGAGGCTCATGGAGGACATGGTGCTGATGGAGGCGGAAAGGATGGCAGCCACCGCTGCACATCATCGAAATGTAGTTGGGATCTATCATGCCCTACAGACCTCCGCCATGGCATTACTGCCACAAGGCATGGCGCTGATGAATGCTGCTGCCCCCACACTATCTACATCCCTGCCCCCTGGTGTGTCAGTGCCTCCCAGTGCGGCAGCCGCATCCACTCAGACCACTGATGTATCAGTGGCACATAGTGCAGCAGCCGCATCCACTCAGGCCCCTGATGTGTCAGTGGCACAAAGTGCGGCAGCCGGATCCACTCAGGCTCCTGATGTTTCAGTGGCACACAGTGCGGCAGGCGGTTCTGCAACACCCACATGTGGGGCAGGGCACACACCCAGGGACAAGGACGTGGATGGGACTGTGGTCAGAAGGAGCAGGCACTAGCATTCATTACCGCCACCTGACCTGCTTCTGCTTGGTCCCACATATGGCCTCATGACCTTCCACTAACCCACGATACACTCCAATGCACTCACCTTGGACAGCGACATGGACTTACACTTTCGGATTGATGACCAGTGACACGGCGATCAGGCTGCGTACTGTACCCTTCCCTTCAGCAGGACTTGTCATCCCCGGATGGACTCTGGCTGGCCCTCTACGGGCCCATACTGTGTAGTGTGCTGGGCATTGCCCTGAACTGCTCCAGCTGCATACCTCCACTGGATGAGCAATAAACATCCATTGACGCACTGCTGTGTCATGTCTTTCATCAGTCATGTATGCATGTGTGGATGAATGTAGGGATAGTGATTTCCCTTGCCTCATTGATGCTCATCCTGTGGGATGCCAGTCAGAGGGTGCTACATTGCATTTTGTGTACCGGGTCCCGTGGACACTACAACAGGGACACACGCATCACTCACTTCCTTGTCCGGACATGGACTGAACCATGCCCAGAGCCCATGAGTCATTGTTGCAAGCCCTGCGCTGGTCCGGCGTATGGCAGGACAGACCATTCTGCTTACGCTCTGAGGGGGGGGGCCCTCATTGCTACCCGCCGTGGTGTGCAGGTCACTGGTTTAGTTGTCAGCATGTCACAGCCACTCCCTGAGGGCAGGTTTTCACGCACACCACCCCCAGCCGGCACAGGCGTCACAGGCCATGTGACTCTGCCAACATAAGGGGCCGACGACGTCACATTATCCTCTGCCCATGGTGACTTGATGACGGACGCCACGGTTCCCAATCATTAAGGGCACAAGAGTTTTGTTGCGCACAGGGTTAGTGGCAACCCAGCCCTGCGTACGGCACGGGCCGACCACCACGTGGCGCTGACTGGGGTTGCACAGGGTTAGTCGCACCCGGCCCATTGCGACAGGCACCCCGCCAAGGGACGGTGATTTTGGGTGCACTGAGTCAGTGGCACCTTAAGCTGCTGAGCGGGTGGGCACCCTGCGATGATTCCCTGTACTGGCTGTCCGGGCAACTCAGGTTTTGTGTGCCCTGCTGGTCTGCAGTGTAGGTCAGAGCCAGCGGGCAGCACGGTCCTACCGCCATGTGGCCTCGCTTCCGGGTCACAGACTTAGTGGCACCCATTGGGCTGATCGGGTGTGCAAAAGACACACAATTGATGTACGTAATGCTGAACAAATCAAAACTGAGCGGGTGTACAGTCTGCGATGTTGCCGGGTGCACTGGTATCTCCTCTGCCATGGAGTATTCAAGACCCACCAACAGACTTGAGCCCTGGTGGCCTGCGGAGCGTGGCTGCATGGTGTGGAGGGTGTCATGTCCGCGGACCCCGGGCTTGTGGCTTGCAGCGGCACGTGGTAGGACATCCTGTCTACACACCAGTGGCGGAAGGTGAGCAGTGAGGCCTGGGTGTGCATGGGCGGGCAGGCGCTGCTGTTTTGTGCAAGTGTGTGTACTGTGCCAGTCATGTATCTGAACTCTGTTTCAGATAACGGCTCTGACTCAGATGTGTGTCCTTGTGTACTTCTATACATAATGGCACGTGGTTGGAGACACACTGGTGGCAGCAAGTGAGCAGTGTGGTCTGGAAGCGCAGGGGCGGCTCTCTATCTTTCTATCTTTCTATCTCTCTCTCTCTCTCTCTCTCTCTCTCTCTCTCTCTCTCTCTCTCTCTCTCTCTCTCTCTCCCTCTCCCTCTCCCTCTCTTCTTCTCTCTCACTCCCTCTCTTCTTCTTTCTCTCCCTCTCTTCCTCTCTCTCTCCCTCTCTTCTTCTCTCTCTCTCCTCTCTTCTTCTCTCTCTCTCTCTCCTCTCTTCTTCTCTCTCTCTCTCTCCTCTCTTCTTCTCTCTCTCTCTCTCCTCTCCTCTTCTCTCTCTCTCTCTTCTTCTCTCTCTCTCCCTCTCTTCTTCTTCTCTCTCTCTCCCTCTCCTCTTCTTCTCTCTCTCTCTTCTTCTCTCTCTCTCCCTCTCTTCTTCTCTCTCTCTCTCCCTTCTTCTCTCTCTTTCTCCCTCTCTTGTTCTCTCTCTCTCTCTTCTTCTCTCTCTCTCTCTCTCTCTTCTTCTCTCTCCCTCTCTTCTTCTCTCTCCCTCTCTTCTTCTCTCTCTCTCCCTCTCTTCTTCTCTGTCTCTCCTTCGCTCTCTCTCTGTCTTTTAATGTGCGCAGGACACACCTTCTCATCATGTTTTTTGTCTTGCAGGGTGTGACCTACGGACTGTCCTGCGGGGAGCCACCATGTGTCTTCATTTGATTACGGTGTTGATAACTTTTTTTTTGTTTCTTCGAAAGTGAATGTGTGATGCTCATTTTTGTGTCGACACATGCATTTCAACTGTTGTTATTGTGCGACATAATGCTGAATATTTTGTACATGTTTTTGTGTAGCTGATGTGGCATGTCTTTGTTGGGGGGGGTGCTAGGGAGGGTGGGTCCGGGGGGTGGTGTCCGTGGGTGTTGTGGCCCTCTTGGGTGTCCGGGCCGCATGCTGTGTGGCTCCATGGCATCTGTTGCACTTCCGATGTGGCCCTGGGCTGGTCTCCCTTTTGTGGTGCTGGCTGCCTTCCGACTTAACACCAGGTCAGAGCAGGTGTAGATTGCCTGCTGCTAACGCGCCTTATCGCCGGTTTTGTGTTCTTATCGCCGATCTGTCTGGTTGTTGAGAATGTTGAGGTGTGGTGTTGTCGTGGCTTTTGGCACGGGAACGCCTACTCTGAATCTCCTTAGCGATAGTTGCGGGGATCCTCTGTGGCGATGTTTTTTGCGGCTGCTATCGTGGGTAAACTGGTGTTGTGGGCTGTTAGCACCAGCTTGTGAATGGGGAGGTACATTTATCACGACTTCTTGTCTTTGTTGTGTTTTTTAATGTTAATTATTTTAGTGATATCCATGTAAGGCTCCCTGGAGTTTCCAGTGTTTAGGCAGGTAACTTAACCACTGAAACTAAGTTGACTTTATCAAGACTATTATAAATGATATCGAAAAAAAAGGGTTAAAAACAATGTAATTTTCCTTCGAAACGTAGCTTCATCAGTGCATTTTTACAAAAGAATCAACATAATTTGTAACGTTTATTTTTGTTACCCTGTAATCTTTGGTGGCCCTGGAAATTCTGTTTCTCACACTGTCCCTTTTTGCTAGTAAGAACAAACTCCACTTATTGCAAATTGAATAAACGCCCCTTACAGTGGACAGTGAAGGAAGAAGGGCAATGAACTTCAAGCACAATGAATGTGGCGCAGCTCCGGTGTTGGTGTGTTTTGTTCTGGTTCTAATAGCGAATAAAAGGCAGTAGTTTTGGGCAAAAGTGGATGTCTGTTTTGCCTGGCACCAGAGAACTGTCCTTGCTACTGTCTTGGACCACCAGAACTGGGATTTTACCTGCTTCCAACGCTGCTCCTCGCCGGACCCGCTGCGCGGGTCCCGCTTCGTTCTTCTCTCTTGTGGTGACTCTGCGTGCTGTGAGGACCTCTGGGGCATCATTGCTGTTGTTGGTGTGTGTGTGGGGAACTCCAGGGCTGCGAGCTGACCCGCAGGGACTCAAAGTACCAGGAGTCCCTGCATGAGGTCGAGACCCGCAACACCTGGGTCGCTCTCCCTGCCTGCCCCGCCCCTTCCTCAGCAAATAAGTTCCTGCAGCTGTGTAGCACCATTGGGACCGTTTGTTTTGCCTGGGACCAGAGAACTGTCCTTGCTGCTGTCTTGGACCACCAGAACAGGGATTTTACCTGCTTCCAACGCTGCTCCTCGCCGGACCCGCTGCGCGGGTCCTGCTTCGTTCTTCCCTCTTGCGGTGACTCTGCGTGCTGTGAGGACCTCTGGGGCATCATTGCTGTTGGTGTGTGTGTGGGGAACTCCAGGGCTGCGAGCTGACCCGCAGGGACTCAAAGTACCAGGAGTCCCTGCGTGAGGTTGAGACCCGCAACACCTGGGTCGCTCTCCCTGCCTGCCCCGCCCCTTCCTCACCACTTACCTTATCACTGGTCTCTGTTCCCGCTGCGCAGGAGCCCCCGGGGCGAAGCCCGGGCAAAGGGCGGGCCGTCTGAGGCCGTCAGAGGCTGAGGGAGGCTGGGCTGGGCCGTGTCTCTTTCGCCCGAGCAGGATTGTTTGTTGGTGGTCATTACAGCTGTCAGGGAGTATCATGGCTTCAAATCCCACTGTTGGTATATCACTGTTAGCAGGGGGACTGAACCAAGGGACCCTAGATGGTTATTTTACTAGGACTTTACTAGAAGCTGATAGGGAGCAAGCACTGGTTGAGCGACGAATCGAGCGTCGTCGCTCGATTGAATCCATGAAGGGTAGACGCCCATCTTTAGACCCCCTACAATTGATTGTTTCACCTCCTCTGAGTATCCTTAGCTTATCCGAAGGCCCTGATGCGTCTCAATTAGACAGCACTCCCGTACTCTTTCGCGAAAAATCTCCTGTACCTGACATAACTGCTCCTTTGTCTCTTATTCCTGTACTCCCTGTTAGAGGCCCAACCACAGTGGTGGAGATTCATCATGAGCCACATCCTATAGTTGTAGGGACCGCACATGTGAATAGAGCTAGGAAAAAAGCGACTTCTAAGGTGCTGGGGCCCCCTCTTAGTAAAAGGAGAAAGAGGGGGGGTGAGCAACCTAAAGCCAAAATTAGTCACTCAGACTTTGGTAAACCGTCTAAATCTCTTGTATTGTCCTTAGATAAGCCAGCAACCACATCCCTACAGGCACAACCTACGGGGAATGAGGTAGTATCTCCTGCTCTCCTAGGTGGCATTGAACAGCTAATCAAATCCCTTATGTTCCCTATCAAACAAACACTAGACAGGTTGGAACAAAGGTTAGGGACACTAGAGCAAACCATTGCTGCTAATACTGGGTTGTTAAAAACTTTTGAGAAATCGGTACTGCCCTCTCCAGCTCCCGCAGCACTTGCTGCTATTAGTACTACTCGCAGCAAAGAGGCAAATAAAACCACTAAATCCACCATTAGTGCTAAGCGGAAGGCTCCGCCTAAAACTATTGAGCAGCCTGCACAGAATGACGATAGAGTAGCTGTGGGGGGGCACAGTATTCTCCACCCAAAACCTGATAGCAATAGAGGGGTATGTAATGCGCAAGCAGTGACCGCAGAGTATAATGGGCGTACAGTTGAGCTACCCCCTGAATCAGTACCATACGTGGTAGTCCTTACTGGAGTTCCTGCGCTAGCAGAAGGTACAAGAGAGGGTTTCTTCCAGCTAAAGCACAAAGTTATGCATTGGTTGGCCTTGAATAGACCTCTCCCCCTGTAATATCGATGGCGAGATCTTGCATGTTCGGCGCCTCCCGTGGCTAGGTCGCAGGGTTAAGGACCTACAGGGGGATATTATTATTGTCAACTTCAGAGAGCAGGGAGTTGTTAGGCACATATTAAACTGGTTCCCGGGGAGTGGAAGTAATCTTATCACTCCCTACGACCTAACGTATTTCTATCCAAGACCCCTGGTAGGTCCCCCAGTAAATCCTGGGATCTTAGCTTGTGATAGACCTAGTCATCATCCCGCACCCCGAAGCAACTGGCCTGTGCCCCATGTATTGTACCCCTTGGCTCCTAACAGATCTGTTGGGTGGTATAATATTCCACAGAGTCATTGTGGTCCTAGATGGAGAGGTATAACAGGCCCAATGACCCCACTGACCCCCTTGGATGTGTCAAATAGATTTAATGCCCTCTCGGGTATGAGCGATTGTGATTGACAGTCAGGGCCCCTAGGGTATTCTATACCTGCCTCCATGGAAGTGGAGGGTTTGGCTGACTGTGGTAACACCCCTAAGACGCTGATACCCGACCAGGGATTGTACTCTCCAGTGGCCATCCATTCTCCTAATCGATCCACACTAAGCAATCCATTAGTGGTAGCGGAGGTTGTGAATTCAGACGACACTAGTGCTTCTTGTATAAAGAATTCTGCACATGTACAGGGAGGGTCCGATGGCAATGGACCGATGATGGGGGTTATGTGTTGGAATATAGCGGGCATTTGTAGGAATCTGGACCTCCCCGAATGGCACTCACAGGTAGAACAGCACTGTATCTGCATCTTCCAGGAAACTTGGAGCCTTGAACCTGTTTACAAAGTTGGATATTCCACATATTATCTGCCTGCCCTTCAGTCACCATCTGGGAGGGGCCGGCCTTCGGGGGGGACTCCTCATCTGGGTGGATATCTCTTTGGGGTGTAGTATTACTCAGAAGTATAGTGGCTCAATGGACATCCTTAGAATCTCACTGAAAGGCCCAGGATTTAGGGGGCACCTAGAGATTCTGAATGTGTATGCCAGAGGTACTAGAGGTAGCTCTTTTTCCCCCACTATAGTATTACTGGAGAAAGCTTTAGATGAGTGTGGTGAGGATGCCCACGTTATGATTGCAGGAGACTTGAATTGCACGTTCGAACCACTTGCCGCAGAAGATATTCTGGGTGTGGTAGAGGATGATGTGAGGAGGGGTATCCCAGCATTATCTGTTGAGCCGATAAAGAGATGGACAGAGAGGGCGATCCAGTTAAATTCTATGACCCTGGAGCACGGCCTGCGAGCCGTTAATGGAAGAACCACCTCTGACCCATTGGGCAGTCATACATACAACAGGGCTAACCATTCTTCCCGGATCGACTACATCTTGCTTGATTTTGACCTTTGGCAGTCTGTTGTGGATATGGCTGTAGTACCTACCATAGATAGCGATCATAATTTCCTTTCGCTTTCCCTAAGGCACCTATGGTTAAATCATAGTACCCCAACCTTATCACCAGCCAAAAGGTCAACATCGGATGTCACTCTGTCTAATTGCGGTAGGCGTCTCAAATGGCGGAAAGTAGCCTCTGACGCACCAAAATTACAGGCCATAGATCAATTTTTGGAAGCTACACTAAGTGAGATGGCAACAATCTCCTTAGATCATTCTGCTATACCCAGGATTACGCTGATGTTCCAGGAGACCATCAATTCGATTGGTAATCTTTTTAAGGCGCAAGTACGTGTAGGTAGGCCGGATGGCCACCCCAGGTCAAAAGATAAGCAGGGGTGGTATACATCAAAATGCAGAGAATTGAAGGCGTGCCTTATTCAAGCTGTTAGGACAAAATCGCAGCCCCTTGTGCTGCAGGCTAGAGCAGAATACAAACGAGTGATTGGGATTGCAAAAAAGGAATGGGAAGACGAATACTGGCAAACTCTAAGAGAAGCACTGGGCGGGATGCAGCCCGTTTTTGGAATACTATTAGGGAAAGGAACAGACCTGATAGTAACTTTATAACGTGCAACATAACTGGTCAGGCCTGGTTCGAACATTTCACTAACTTGTATTCGAATCTTCAAGAGGCATCTGCCCTCCCCGCATCCTACGGACCCTTAGTACCCACAAGAAATGAAATGGTTTCCCCATTTACAATTAAAGAAGTAGAACACGCAATTAGGTGTATTGTGCCACAGAAAGCAGCGGGACCCGACGGAGTTCCAGGGGATCTGCTGCGTTCAAACCTGCAGAGGTGGGGGAAGCTTATTCACCTTCTGATTAGTGCAATCGACAAAGGAGCAGCCATTCCCGAATCTTGGAAGGGGGCAGAGGTTGTCCCTATCTTTAAGAAAGGCCGGAGGGACGACCCTGCCAACTACCGACCAATAAGTCTATTGGATTCAACCCAGAAGGTTGTGGGAAAGGTGCTCCTAGAAAGAATCCTCCAATGGATTAAGGACGAAGAGATTCTGTCGGACTATCAGGCTGGTTTCAGGGCTGGAACGGGCACGATAGAGCAGGCCTTCAGGCTCTTACTACTATATTGGAAGGTGGTAGTGATAGGCGGAGGCAGTCTTTATTTGGCATTCATCGACCTGAAGACTGCCTTCGACCTTGTGCCCAGAGAACAGTTATGGGGCGTGTTAGCTGAAATGGGGATTCCACTAAACATCCTCTCTATCTTAGTGCGCCTGCATGATGGCAATTATGCGCAGGTACGTTGGGGTACCAATGGCCAGAAAACTAGCAGGATCCCAGTGGCAAAAGGGGTGCGTCAGGGCCGTGTCCTGACTCCAACCCTTTTTTCACTTTATGTGAATGGGGTTGTGGACCATCTACACAAACAACCTTCGGACGCACCATCATTGGCAGGGGAGAGAATTCCCACCCTTCTCTTTGCCGATGATACGCTTCTAATCTCAAAAAGCTCGGCGGGTCTACAGAGACTTTTAAACAAGTTTCAGACCTTCTGTGACCAACGGGGCCTAGTAATAAACACAAATAAAACTAAGTACCTGGTATTAAACCCCCCCAAAAAATTAGGCCGACCCCCTGTTCTTAGTGAAACCCCTCTGGAAAGGGTCACTGTTTTTGACTATCTAGGGATCCGTATTACAGATTCCATGCAGTGGACCCCTCATTTACTAAAAATGTCTCTTAACCACAAAAGTGTTATAGGGGCACTTGTTAGAGAGCAGAGATCTTCTTCAACCAAGCCCATTGCCCCTGTTCTGGATATCTACAGGGCAAAGGGAGTTAGTTCCGCTTTGTATGGCGCTGAACTTTGGGGTACCTCTAACATCAGCGTCCTAACTAGGTCTGAGAATAAGTTTTTAAAATGTATTATGTCTCTCCCGCAGAGTACACCCACGCTACCCCTCTTTTTGGACCTTGGTTGCCAGCAAATTAGTGACGTAGCAAAACTGCGTCCACTGCTTTTTTGGGCTAGGCTATGGCGCGTCCCCGAACTCGCCAAGTATGCTAAAGGCCTAGCAGAGGTGATGTCGATGGTAGGCTGGTGTAGGATCAGATGGCTTACTGATGTCAAGTCTATGCTTGGCAAACTAGGCCTTCGTGAAGCTTGGGAAAACAGGTCTTCCCCTCCGAAAGCAGCCTTGAAAACCTTATATTGGACATGGGTTAGAAGCAGAATTTCCACGGATCCTTCTCATGGTAGGCTCACAGAAGAATTTTTAGTGCATAAGGACTCTCCCTGTTTGGAGCCCTACCTGGATTCGGTCTGGAAGCCATATGATCGGGCCCTTTATTTTAGATTTAGAGTGGGGTCCCTCCCTGTGCGTGCCCTAACATCTTGCTGGAAACCGCCCTACCAGACAGTTGCATCTTGTCCCTCCTGTAGCACTCCCAAAGAGACAATTGAACATTTTCTTTTTGCGTGCCCGGCCTATGTTAGCCCAAGGCAAACGTGGCTTAAGCCCGTGTGTAGGGCCTTGGGCACTAGGCATTCATCTGTGGCACTTCGAATTTTAATATCAGATACCCGGCCCTTGTATGTTTTTAGCCTTTCGAAATTTCTGTCATGGGCTTGGTCAATCAGGGCAAAACGGCTGTTAATCACTGTTTAATTGAGGACTTTTAATTGTTTATTTGTTTGATAACTCGCTTTTCCTTTTTTGTATAAAAACCTGTATTTGTTTTGCTTGTTTTTAGATAAAAAAAGCACAATCGTTTAAAATTTTGTATCTGTCGCTTTTATGATGTAACAATCGAAATAAAGCTGTTGACTGACTGATATTTGGTGGTGCTGTAATTTCAACACTACCATACATTTAAAAAATCATTGTTTTTTAGCTTGGGAGGTCATAGATATGTCTTTTCAGTACTGATTTTAAACACTTATTTCACAGGAATGATGGCTTACTTACTTATAGTTTATTTTCCTTATACCTGTAAATTACGTATTACAACTAAAGAAAAAAGGATTGCAACTAGTATGGAATACAAAAGCGCCATTATGTTGTACTGTTTTCAGTATACACCTTCCTGTTTTTAAAAACATGTCATTAAAAATAAACACATAACAATAATGCTTTGGAGTTTTGGTGACATTTATAAGTCACTTTGTCATGGTTGAATAACATGCCCCACCATCGGACTTCCTGTATTGGGGGAAATAGAGGTAATCCACTTATTTGAATTGGTAAGACCCAGTTGGCTTGTGGTGTGCTCACGGCTATGCACAGCAGTGGGAATGCTCTTGTTGTTGTGCTGGGCCCTTTATTGCTGTTCTTTTTTGGTGGGGGTGTTTAGGTTTTGCTGGAGACGGCTGGCATGCGTGGTCAATAAAATCTTTTAACAAACAAAGCTTAAAACTGCTTAGGGCCAGTCCATTACTTAGCAGTGGTTGGCTTCCACGTCACTCTAGTTTCCTTTGTTCTTATTGGTTGACGCCTCCTGCTTCCTCCTGGGGCGTCAGTATTGTCTCTGCCGTGGCCCATGGACCTAGTACAGCTTCCTGTTTGCAGCCAGTGACCTTCCACTGGCCATGCGCTCTCCTGACGGTACTTTTTAAACTTTTTGCAATGCACTCTATATGATAGTTATAAAAATAACATTTACCTGCATACAGCCGGCTTGCCAGCGCCTCTGCTTCGTCCTCTTCTCTTCTCTTCTCTTCTCCCGGGCAGCAGGAACCAGAAAGCACACAGCCTCCTAAACTCCCCTGACCAATCACAATGCTGCCTTACAGCAGCATTGTGATTGGTCTGAGTACCGTGGTTCAGCGCTCAGACCGGGGCTGGGGAGCTGTGCATGTTCTCCATCCAAGCTGTAATGCGGTATGTTTCCCACTGTTTCAATCTGATGCTTCCAATCTTTTGTGCAGGATGCCCTGTGTAGCTTCCCTGAACCCCACATCGTTTAATGTCACACCGCTTGCATCTATTGTTAAATCTTTCAGTTTTAATGTAATCTCTTACGCCAATGACACTCAGCTGATCCTCTCTCTCTGTCTGAAGATACAACAATTACCCAGACCAATTTCACGCACTGTTTGCGGTTGCTGACTGGATTAACTGTAATTGCCTAAAGCTGAACAGTGAGAAACCCGAGCTTGTCCTATTTGATAGCGATCTCTCTGAACTAGTGGTTGGTGGACCTCCCTCTCAGCCTTCGCAAGCTGCCAGAAACCACAGCAACTTTCTATCGCAAATTAAGTCACTGAAGTGTCTGTCTGTCGCTTTAAACCTCAGAAAATGCTTAGGAACAGTTTTAAATGGCTGGCCCTTAAGGCATGGAAAATTGTGACCCAAGCACTCATTACCAGTAGACTGGACTACGGAAATGCCCTCTATGTTGGCATTTTGTCATGTCACGTCAAGCGACTTCAAGTGGTCCAGGGAGCAGCAGTCAGGTTTGTTGTCAATGTGACTCCTTCTACCGCCTTCGCCACCCACATACGTAATCTTCTTTGGCTGCTTGTCCAAAAGCAGTCCACCTACAAGCTTCTTACTCATAACTACAAAGCTCTTAACAACTCTAGGCCTTCTTACCTCAGCAGTTGTGTATACTTCTAAGTCCCTTTCAGAAACTTCGCTATACATCGAACCCGTTCACTCACCAGCCTCGCATCTCACGTGCTAGAGCAGGCGGGTGCTCCTTTTCTACCTGGCTCCTAATGCTTAGAATGAGCTTCCTGTCTCTAGTTATTCTGTTGGCTCTCTTTCAGATTTTAGGAAGAAACTTAAAACCTGACTGTTCTAACATTGCTTAGTTAGAACCTCAGGTAATAACTTTCTGTTCCGCACCATAATACCCTTATTGGTGAGATGCACATGTTACAAATACAAATAACATAACATAAGGACATATAACAACATAATTTATTTTATTTTAAGGTTTTTGTAGAGCGCGTAGTAACCCTTGAGCATCCCAGCGCTTGAACCTGACTTCAGGGGGGAACAGCAGCAGGAGGGAAGAGGAATCAGGGAAAGAGAAGAGTTTTCAGTGCCTTCCTGAACTGAAGGAGATTTGGTTCGGTTCTTAGACTCCGAGGGAGGCTGTTCCAATGTTTGGCAGTGTGGACCGAGAAGCGGCGTCCTCCAGACCGAGCTTTTTTTACTCTGGGAACCGTGATGAAATTCTCTCCGTTTGATCGAAGAGCTCTTGTCGCTTTGTAGGAGATGATAAAATTATTGAGGATGGGTGGGCCTTTGTTATGGAGAAGTTTGTGGGCCAGACAGAGGGCTTTGAAAGCAACCCTCTCTCTGACTGGGAGCCAGTGAAGGAGCTTCTAAGCTGGCTTTGCCGAAGATCTGGCTGGTGTGTGAGTGAGTAGTCGGGCAGCGGCGTTTTGGATTCTCTGCAGGGTATTAAAAGTAGCTTCCGGGGCACCCAGGTAGATTGCATTGCAGTAATCTAACCTTGCCAGGATGAGGCCCTGGATCAATAGTTTCCAGGAAGTGGCGGGAAGCAAAGGGAAGACCTTCCTACATGCCCTGAGGAGACCAAAGCATATTCCTGCTGTCTTTTTGGCCTGAGTTCTGAAGCTCAGATCCTTTTCGAGCCATACGCCCAGGCTCTTGACCTCCTCCTTGGGGGCAGGGGGGTCACCTAAACAGTCGGGCCAGATGTTAGGCGGCAGGGCTCTTTATGTCCGAGCAGCAGGATATCGGTCTTGGACCCATTCAGTTTCAGCGCTGAGGTGTTCATCCAGCTGTGGATTTCGGTGAGACAGCTGTGGAGATCGGAAGGATCTTGGTGTGGGTGAGAAAGGGTTACCACCAGCTGGGTATCGTCGGCGTAATTGATGATCGTCACGCCGAACGGGGTGACCAATTCCTCCAACGGAGACATGTAAACGTTGAATAACGTAGGGCTAAGAGATGAGCCCTGTGGTACTCCACAGCGGAGGGGGATCGCGGGAGAGTGGCTGTCATTCTCCCAGACTTGGAAAGAGCGACCATCTAGAAAAGACATGAGCCACTTCAAGGCCGTGCCCCTTACTCCAGTATCTCTAAGCCGCTGGATTAAAATCTGGTGATTTACAGTGTCGAAGGCCGCACTGAGGTCCAGGAGGATCACTGCCACTGATCCTCCTGTGTCCAGAATGCTTCTGGCCTTCTCCACTGCCGCCAGGAGGGCGGTGTCAGTGCCCGGGGCGGAAACCAGTCTGGGAGTTCCTGAGTATGTTGTTACTTTCAAGAAATAGTGATAGTTTTTTATTCACTAGCTTCTTCGTGATTTTACTGTTTCCGGGGAGGAGGGAGATTGGCCTGTAGTTGGCTAGGTCCTGGGGGTCCAGTGAAGGTTTTTTCAAAAGACCTTTGACCACCGCCGCTTTCCAGCTGGGAGGGACTACTCCCTGAGTGAGGGAGACATTGATGAGGGACGTGAGAGGAGGGATAATGGTGCTGGACACTTTTTTCAGGAAACTAAGCGGAGCAGGGTCGCTGGGGGAGCCACTTTTAATTGTGGCCAGCGTCGCGGCGACCTCTTCCGTGGATACTGGGCCGAAGGTGTCGAGAAGGGGTGAGGGGGGCATCGGTGGAATGACTGTGGCAGTGGGGAGAGTTAGAAGGGTCCCTGCCCGTATGGCCGGCGGGGGGTAGGGATGCGAGAATTTTTTGAATTTTCTCGTCGAAAAAAGTGGCCAGTTGAATACATTTACTTTCCGCGGCTTTGGGGTCCAGGGGTTTTGCAGGGGGATCTGGGGCCTGAAGAAGTTCTTTAAGAATAGCGAAAGTTTCTTGGGCAGAGCAGGGCGAGTTTTTAATTCTATCTTCGTAGAATGCGCTCTTGGTTTTTTGGAGCTCCCGTTTGTAAGTTTTTATGGAAGCACGGAACGTACCTTTCTTGTCTGCTGTCTTGTCTTTCCTCCATATGCGTTCATTTCTCTTGCATTCCTTCCGTAAGAGATTCAATTCGGGGGTGTACCAGGGAGAGGGGTTAACTCTCTTGGTACGTTTAAGGGTGCTGGATCACGGTAGGAGGCAATCCAGTGATTGGGTGAGCCATGTATTGAATTCAGTGTCGGCTGTAATGGTGTTTTGAGAGGGAGGGGGGATATCTTCCCTAAGTTTGGCTGCCCATTCTTCTGGGACCAGTTTGTGCCAGCGTCTGATAAGAGTTCTGATTTTGGGCGGTTGGGGTGGAGGAATATTGATGTGCCATTCGAAGGGGACCAGGAAATGGTCGGTCCAGGGAAGAGGGAAGTGAGCGCGGGTATTAAGGTCTTGAATGTTTGTGAAGATGGGGTCAAGTAGCTGTCCTTTGTCGTGAGTGGCCTGTGGGTTCTTTAAGCAGAGACCAGAGGAGGAGATGTCCAGTAAAAATTCGGCTGCCTGAATGTCGACTGGGTCCAGAAAGTGAAGATTGAGATCCCCTAACAAGAGGTAGTTAGAGGTAGTTGTAGACTCAAGAGTGACATGGTCGATGAGCTTGCTGGGGAATTCGGAGAGTAGGCCGGGGGGCGATATACAAGCAGTCCCGACAGGGATGTTACTGGTGAAATTTGGATGGTGAAGTGGCAGCTTTCGCAGTCTTTGATGTTGCCATCTAAGATTCTGCAGGTGAGGGAATCCTTGAATATTATGGCTAGGCCACCTCCTCTACCACGCGGTCTATTCAGAGAACAGATTTGATAGCCCGGAGGGAGCGCGTTGACAATGTCAGGGCCGTTGTTGGGGGTGAGCCATGTCTCAGTGAGAAACAGAATGTCCATGGCGTGGTTTGAGATCAGGAGGTTTATTTCGTGGGCGTGTTTAACAAGTGACCTGCAGTTGAGTAGGCCTAGCTGGAGGTCACCGCGTTCAATATCTGCGCCGGGAGGATTACAGAGACTGCAGCCGGTAAATGGATTATCGCCCATGAGGGTATAATTGCAGGAGGGATGTTTTAGTGTATTCAGGGCCAAAAGCCTATCTCGGGTATAGACAGGGCATTTCTTGGGAGAAATGGGCATAGGGCCTGGGACCGTCCGGGCCCGGACGGGCCCAGACGGGCCCAGACGGGCTTGCCTTTGGCGCGCCTTCGGCGCGCTGACGGCGCGCCCGCTGCTCCTGTCCGCTGCGCGTCCGAGTGCTGCACACGATTTTATGCCGGGAGAAGGCGTGGGGTGCGTGGCCTGATGAAGTGGGCGTGGCCTGTGAGCAGGCTCGCTCGCTGATGGCGGTGATGGCGATTTCCTACCCCGTGGCAGCGTTCAGATCAGCTGCACGGGTGTTAGGGATTCTGGATAAGTGCCCCAACCAGACTAGTAGGTGAGGGAGAGGTGCGCAATTATTAAAATCAATTTAACACACAAGTTTTAAAAACAGTTCAATTTCGAGCAGAGCTCCCGGCTGTGCCTCAGGAGTACAGGATAATATCATAACATAATAACATAACAACATCCCAGCACATAACATATCAACATAACACAACAAGACAGGACATAATAACGTAACATAATATAACAACATAATATAATATCATAAAATAAAATCATAACACCATGACATAACAAAGATAACATAATTAACATCACAACATGGAATTCATTGCCCCTACAACTGCGCGCGGAAGCCAGTCTTCTTCGGTTCCGTAAACTTTTAAAAACTTTTTTGTTTCTCGTGTAGTCCCTGTATTCTTGCAGTAGTGGTATGTGCCGGCAAGCGCTGGGATGCCTTTTTGGTAACCAGGCGCTATATAAAACTCAGAATAATAATAATAACATATAACAACAGAACAAAATAATACAACATCATAACAACATCACATAATGGCACAGCATAACACAACAATAACATAACACCACAACAACATAACATTACATAGCAACATATAACAACATAACATCACATAGGAAAATCACATAGCAATGTAACAACACACAACACAACATAACACAGCATAACATCACATAACAACATACCATAACATAACGTCTGAATTTGTCTTTGCCTTTTACCACCCCATAAAGTGGTCTGCTGCCTTTTGGGTAGTGTATCCCCTATAAACATACTACAGAAATACATATATTTTTATACCAACGTAAGTACATTCCCAAAAACAAATGTTCATTTGCACAGTACCCATACAATATAGCAGGGTTCAACTTAAATATACCAACTGAATCGATCATAAAAGAAGCCTTACTCATAAAAGAAAGCATATTGTGTGTATGGGCCTCTTTCTGAATAAACACGGCAATAGCACATATTTCTATAGTACAACAACATGCTGTGCAAAATAGGGCCGCCTTTTGGCATGGGCTTGCTGGGCCAGGCTCAGGGCACCAATCTTCAGAGAGAAGCACAGAGCTTTCTGTATTAAGGCCATGCATCCAGCAGCGCCCCACTAACTTAGCTCCAGTTATTCCATGAAAATTAGTTACAAGCATTGTTTAAGGGCTGTATGTTCTGCATTAAACACTTCCTCCTCCGTTGCCCTCTCATCGCCCTCTCATCTCCTGCAGCCACACACCACCAACTCTTCTCCCCCAACAAACAACTTGGCATGAGAATGACCAAACAAATCTGTAAATGATTCAGGTGAATGGGCGGGAGGCGGAGTTTTCAGAGGAGGTGCTTAATTTGAGCTGGTGGTTTCCGGTGCTTAGCACCAGCACTTACTTGTCAACACTAGTGCTTGTGAAAGTCTGCCACAAGGTGCCGCTGTCTGACTAATTTAGAGAGGACCACAACAGTTAATTATTAAAACTATATACATTAAAACTGATTATTACCTGCCGCCCAAGCCATTCATATAGCTTTAGGGCCCTGATATAGTCTGAATTATCACACTTGTATGCGTGTCATGGCTAGTAGATAGATTGTTACTATCATTGGCAGCATGGCACGGGCAAAGTTTGATGCAAGCTGCAGTGACCTCCTGACCAGAGCCCTGGCCCTTTTTGTTTTACAATTTAAGCACTGGTCAGAGGCCAGTCACTGCTAAATGGTATAGTAAGAACTGAGCTGTAAACATCAAAGGGGCCCCCTGCTGCCCCATCTTACTGCAGCAATAGAGAGGGTGCTATGTAAATTTCCACCCAGGGCACTATCCGAGCAAGGGCCGGCTCTGGCGCAGAACACACCTCTACTGAGAGCCTCATTGCAAGGTGGGCATATTTACCGGACAATATTTCTACCCAGCAGATTCTAATACAGCACAAAGTGGTATTACCTTATGGCAAAATGACTTCCCCATTCCATGTTTCAGAGGTCAGAATGAGGCATAGCCTGCAGTACTGGAATTTACTCACCCAGTTACAGCATCTCTTATCTCTTTCTAACGGGTTTAGGATCCTGGGAATTTTGCAAGAGGAAACATCTCAGGAGTGTATTATTAGAGCAAAATTCTGAAAACCAGGAGGGGCCTACTCATAACAAGGATTAAAATCTAAACAAAGGTACTGATATGTATTAGTTACTCCAATTTAAAAAATAAATAAAAGTGCCACTCAAAATACTTAAATATCATCATCAATAAACCAGGGCTCCTGCATTATTTAAGAATACTTAAGGTATTTGTATAGCGTTATGGTGGGTTCTTCTTTTAAAATGGAAACTTTACTGATTTTAGTACTTTTGAGACTTGTTCTTTCTTATCTGTTGTGGTCTAGATCCATTCAAAATATATTTACCAGACAAGCATTCATTAAATAAACAGTAGCTTGTGGTTTTTGAAGAACTTGCTACAGCATGTTTTACCATATTGTAGCTTTGCAAATAACACGAGTTCTTATCTGGCGAATCTGTGATGTCCAGTGTATCAGTCTCAGACGAATGACATGTGGAGATGTCATGCTGGGATTCACACCAGTGTTCTGCAGGTTACATTTGATCCCTGCAGAAGGCCCAACACTGGCATATCCAAATACGCATACATGTCAAGGGATTTCCGCAAAAGTATCCATAGTATGTTCCTGTTTAACCCAATGTGAGGTTGCAACACTTCTCTTGTTCCTTTATCCTTCATTTTTAATACCTCTGCACCAGATAGGAAAGGCCCCGCAGCACCATGAAAGTTGAACAAAAAACTATCAACATATGTTTGAAACATATATACATGTTATTTCTTTCGTTTGGGTAAGCATGCTTTTTCGGTCTTGTGTTTTAGTGCGAGTGTTGCAGGGCCTATCTCTATATTTGTGAATGGGGAGGGATGTGATAAAATAAGTTTTCACCCTATGACGTCACACACACATGCAGACTCTCGCAGACTCTCTCACACTCTCTCTCTCGCTTCTTCCCCCTCCCTCTCCCCCGTTCCTGCGAAGAACATCCAGGCTCTGGATTTAGATGTACTTAAACAAAGGGATCCACCCGCATGTATAACATACCAAGAGATTCCCATTCATACCATGTGTGTCCCACGGTCGTGGAGAATACACATCTGTTGTTAAAATACCCCTCACACACCAAAAGGGCCCTTGGTGTCATGCTTCATCATAGGGGTCTTCCCGCCCCTCTACGGGACGGGGCGTGCTACGACCAGCGTGTACGTGGGAGCACTGTTCTTGGTAGGACTACTATGTGTAGTGCAGGGGTGTGCAAGGAAGGGTCAGGAGTGAGTGGAGAGTGATGTTAAAAAATACCTGGCTTACTGGACTAGGAAAAAATTTTTATTCTGCCATCTAAGCTGGTATTAGTAAAAATGTGGGGATGGAGGGTGTATGCCTCAATGAGCTTGACCTCCTGATGTCGACATGTTTCGAAGCTTACCCCAAGCTTCTTCGTCAGGACCTAAGAAGATCCCTTCCAACAATGCACTGTGATGTGGTGAGAAATAGTGGGTGTAAAAATAAACATAGGAGGTAAATAGCCTCCAAAAGTTGGTACCGCCCCACTGGGTCTTACGTACTCCTTGTGACCTAAATGGAGAAAATGGTATGATATGAGAGACATATAGGACATTACTGTTATAAGGACAGACGCTCATTCCGTGGTGTTTAAAACAGTGATCTGAAAAGGAAGTGAGCAATGATCGTCTTCTAGCCTTATCACGTGATCTGTGATAAAAAACATAGTGTGACATACTACATTTAAAATACACAATAACAAAACAACAGAAAACACACACTCTACTCATAAAGGAAACGAAGTTCCTGTAGGGCGAAAATGTCATTTGTGGTTGTTTGCATGCCCAACAAAGCAGAGAAATGAACACATACTTGCTGCAAAAAGGATAATTTCCTCATGAGCTCATTTACCGGGTGGTTGAAGTGCCAAAATAGGCTACCTAAATAGCGAGAGAGAGGAAAATGTACTCCCATTGTCATTTTTAGAAGGTTGACCTTCCACCTGCCGGCGGGCCAATGCAGCCCCCCAAGGTTTAATTGTCCGCAATGAGCCTTTCATTTTCCAACAGGATAAGACTTTCAAACGTGATTGGTCACTAATCTCGTGGCATTGCACCCGGGACTGGCTAGTCCTAATTATAAAAACAGCCACCAGACTCACACAAGAACTCAAAGTCGAGATTGTCAATCTAGAAGTCCGTTTGAAAGCCTATATATCCCCCAGTGTACTCAAGAAACGTTTAGAGGAACTCAATCAAGAGATGACTGAGTTCGAAATGACTTTAAAACAAAGCAAATATAACAAACTAAAGAAGGACACTTCACGGTTCAGTCACGAACGAGTATATCCCTATATACGAGATGACTATGTTCCCAAGAACCAGGAACAGAGTGAGGATGGTGACTCCTCTGACACTGGTTCAGATAACTCTAACTCCAGCAGGGGCAGTGGTAAACGTTTCTATAGAGGGAGAGGCAACTACAACCAGCGCCCTCCGTACCAGAGGGGAGGGAGATGGGATGGTTATCAAGGCCCCCCGATGTATCCCCCATACGCTTATGGTCCACCTATGATGGGACCTTTTCCACAATGGATACCTCCTCCTCAAGAGTACGAATACAATTACAACCCACAACCTTTTTTAGGGGCACGCCAGGGCCCACGGAGGGCCCGCAACAGAGGAGGACACAACGTCCATTGGTCTGCACCCGAGACCGAGACCCCACGGATGTCAACCAGGAGTATGACCAACAACATACCTCCTCAACCATCAACGAGCCGGAAGTAAATCTGGTGGTTAATCTCACCGATGTGGTTCTTACACCAACACAAAAGAAGGTCCTTGAGAGAGGATTGGGTTTTGTACCCACTAATCGGTTGGATAAATTTAAGATCCTCACTGAGATTACCGAATTCATACGTAAATTGAAATTGAAGGTTTTCTTTGAGAACAATCCATCTACCACTGAGGGGGTTAGACAAGATACTGGCCTCCGTAACAAATCCACTTTTGTTCCCCCTAACTCCACCCTACCGGTAGAGTTGCTTGCTTTTGAGAAAGCGGTGATGGGTGAAATCCAAGACATCACTACAGGTTGTGGTAACACCTTTCACAATACATCAAGGGAGGAGAAGGTGGCTATACATGAACTATCAACAAACCAGGATATCACCATCAAACCTGCAGATAAAGGGGGAGCCATTGTTTTACAAACCACTGTCAACTATGACATTGAATGTAGGAAACTGCTGGATGACCGCAGGAACTATGGAATCCTGCTGACTGATCCCACTGAGTCGATAAGGGTCAGGATTGTCACAATGGTAGAGGAGGCCCTAGCCAACGACTGGATCTCCAAGAAGGAGGCTGAATTCCTGGTTAATACCAATCCCAGGATCCCCTATTTCTACACCATACCTAAAATCCATAAGAACCTGGTCTCACCACCTGGTAGACCCATCGTCTCTGGTGTGAATTCCATTTTGGAACCTCTGTCTAGATTCGCAGATGCGTTCCTTCGACCGTTGGTTCAAAGCACCAGTACATACTTACGTGATACCAAGAACGTCCTACAAATTCTGCGGGATATTGATTTTGACCCCACCAAAAATTTACTCATGGGATTAGACGTGGAGAGCCTATATACCAGTCTCCCACACGACGAAACACTGCTAATCATTGAGGAGGTTCTATTCTCTACTCCCTGGGAGTACCAGACACCTTGTAGTCTGGTGATGGAATGTGTTTCATTGGCTCTCACCCGCAATTTCTTTATGTATGCTGACAACATATATGAACAACGTCACGGTACCAGCATGGGGAGTACCTTTGCTCCAAGTCTAGCCGGGCTCTATGTACACCATCTGGAAACCAACAAGATCCTACACACGACGAACCCATACCTTGCTCACATCAAAGTATGGAAAAGGTACATTGACGATGTCTTGGTCGTGTGGGAGGGCGACATGGAATCAACAGAGGCATTCATGCTGTGGCTTAACCAACAGAATGCTTTTCTGAAATTTACACACAGTGTGTCAGCGGAAAACCTGGTATTCTTGGACCTGAATATCTACCCTGAACAGGGGAAACTCAAAACCACGACACACTTTAAAGCAACAGCTAAGAACTGTTTACTTCTGTTTGACAGTTTTCACCCCCGTCACCTGAGGGAAAACTTACCGTACGGCCAGTTCCTGCGTCTGCGGAGAAACTGTACTGAACTCAGTGACTTCAAACAACAAGCATCTGAACTACGTACCAAACTGATGAAACGCAATTACCCTAAGAAAATCGTTGACAAAGCCTTAAAAAGAGCAAGGAATAATAACAGAGAGGCTCTTTTGGAAGACAAAGTGGCAAACCAGATCGATGAGAGACCGATATGTGTAACAACTTACAATACACATTCTAACCAGATCACTAAGATAGTGAATAAACACTGGCGTCTACTCAATTCCTGCGGATTAAACATAACGAAACCTATGTTTGCCCACAAGCGGGGACGCAACTTAAGAGACATGCTTGTTCATACAAGACCTAAGAACATATCTCGACCAAGACCTGTTGGTCTACTACCCCCAGTACAGGGGCATCATCCCTGTGGGAACTGCAGCACTTGTCATCTGACGAGAAAAAGTACACACATTACATTCCGGAATGGCGATAAGTGGGATCAGAGGAGCTTCACGAATTGCAACAGCAAAAATGTTGTGTATCTAATTACTTGTCCGTGTGGCCTTGAGTATGTGGGTATGACATCCAGACCAATCAAGGTACGTATTGGCGAACATCGCAGCAATGTCAGATGTGGTAGGAGCACTACCAAGATGTCCAATCACTATATTTCCAAAAGCCACTGTATAGATGATTTACAGTGGACAGTGATAGAACAATTGAGTAACGAACACAGCCTCCTAGAGAAGGAACAACGTTGGGTGTTCCGTCTCAAAACACACATCCATGGACTAAATGAGGATATACCATGGAATCAGTTCCGAGTATAACCACCGTCATCATACTTAACTAAGCACTGTTCAACTACCGGTTATCTACCTGACTAGAGATACCCCTTCAAGTCTGCCTTCTTTCCTTCTCTTTTGCCCCTCGTATCTGCCTAGAACCAGCATGGTACCACTCCAGGACCACTGGGTTATCTCTTTTCGTTTTTACATGTACTTGTCATTTGCCCCCTGACCACAGCCGAAGCCCCCCTGTAGTAGCTATCCGATACATACACATACCTCTTGATGCAGCCATACACCAGCTGTGTGTCTTCACTAGGCTTGGTTGGGGCATTTTTCCTACCTGTTACATATGTTTAGATTTATTTTTATATCAACCTTCCAGATCAATATCTGTTAATCCGTATGTTACAGGCAAAGTATTTGGACACCTAATTATTTTCTTAATAATGATATCTTCCATAGTTCATTTATTTTGCTAGGTCCCATTACACTCGATTTTGTGTTATGTAGATTATCCTTTACACACACCCCATAGCCTCTTTTACTCTTTTAATTATGAGTTTATGTAAGGCGCTCCATCAGGCACCTACTTAGACACCTCCCTGGGGGTCCTTACAGTCTCATTGCAATGACCCGTCTGCCTCTACCTTCCGGCTCCGGGTCTCGTGCAGCAGCGCCTGCGCGCTTTAGGTTACTCTACTAGCAGGGACCGTCTATTGGTCCGCCATACGGGGCGTTTTCTGACACTCATTCCCTGATTGGAGGGGGTATTTAAAGTACATTTACTCCGATCTTAATTTATCGACGGAGCCGACCGGGGTGGTTTTTCCAGCAGGACATTGATCCTAGGAGGCGTAAGTACGGCACAGCCGGCAGGTGGAAGGTCAACCTTCTAAAAATGACAATGGGAGTACATTTTCCTCTCTCTCGCTATTTAGGTAGCCTATTTTGGCACTTCAACCACCCGGTAAATGAGCTCATGAGGAAATTATCCTTTTTGCAGCAAGTATGTGTTCATTTCTCTGCTTTGTTGGGCATGCAAACAACCACAAATGACATTTTCGCCCTACAGGAACTTCGTTTCCTTTATGAGTAGAGTGTGTGTTTTCTGTTGTTTTGTTATTGTGTATTTTAAATGTAGTATGTCACACTATGTTTTTTATCACAGATCACGTGATAAGGCTAGAAGACGATCATTGCTCACTTCCTTTTCAGATCACTGTTTTAAACACCACGGAATGAGCGTCTGTCCTTATAACAGTAATGTCCTATATGTCTCTCATATCATACCATTTTCTCCATTTAGGTCACAAGGAGTACGTAAGACCCAGTGGGGCGGTACCAACTTTTGGAGGCTATTTACCTCCTATGTTTATTTTTACACCCACTATTTCTCACCACATCACAGTGCATTGTTGGAAGGGATCTTCTTAGGTCCTGACGAAGAAGCTTGGGGTAAGCTTCGAAACATGTCGACATCAGGAGGTCAAGCTCATTGAGGCATACACCCTCCATCCCCACATTTTTACTAATACCAGCTTAGATGGCAGAATAAAAATTTTTTCCTAGTCCAGTAAGCCAGGTATTTTTTAACATCACTCTCCACTCACTCCTGACCCTTCCTTGCACACCCCTGCACTACACATAGTAGTCCTACCAAGAACAGTGCTCCCACGTACACGCTGGTCGTAGCACGCCCCGTCCCGTAGAGGGGCGGGAAGACCCCTATGATGAAGCATGACACCAAGGGCCCTTTTGGTGTGTGAGGGGTATTTTAACAACAGATGTGTATTCTCCACGACCGTGGGACACACATGGTATGAATGGGAATCTCTTGGTATGTTATACATGCGGGTGGATCCCTTTGTTTAAGTACGCTTGGTTGGGAGGAAGTATCCACCTCCACCACTCGTTGAGTGGAACCTCTCTACTCCCCCCCTTGTTTCTCTTTCTGGATTTAGATGATCATCCGCCGGTAATTTACCAGTAAGGTGGGATTGTAAAACAACCCTATTGGGTTGTACAGAACAGGGAAAGAGGGGTATAGAAGTAAGGGAAGGCGGGAGAGAAACATACCATACCAGTGTTTCAGCGTCAATACCTAATAATTGATCGGGGATCGATACTCAATAAAACACTACAATGGCCCATACACATTCACCCAGTATCCCTGATGCGCTGGTGTCAATTTGTTTCGTTCATCACTTATTTCTTTTGTAAATCTCCTAGGACATTTGTTAAATAACTAATCCTGATATCAACTGTTCTTCTATTTGGTCGACAGACCAATTAGTTGAATAGTTGATGGTAATGATAAATACTAACTCACCAATCATTTGTTAAAATTAATTACAGAATCTCGGTAGGGTTGATTAATGAGTTTTATCTCAGAATTTAAGGTAAATGCTCATCTGCATCAGGTACAATACAAACCTCGAGTCTCACAACAGGAGAAATAATGCATTTATACAGACTCATTATGCAATGACATTATGTAATGAAGGAGTGCATAGAGTAAGAGACAAAGCAGTCAGCAAAATGATTATGCCATATGTTACAATACCTAACAGAGGGATAGATGAAGAGACAGTAGGTTCATCAAATGATGCATTTCAAAATACTGTTGACGGAGTGGATAGGTGGAAAGAAAAAAAGGTTCAAAGACGGATACATTAATGCTGAGTTTCTAAGAACGATATAGGCTAAATACAAACCTATTGGTCTGTAGGAAACCACCCCCTAGACCCAGGAGATGATGAACGTCCCCAAAAGCTAATCAGGAAACACAGGATATTTGGACAGGAACAGCTAGGCCTCTCTGCAAACCGACGGACAGCGACGCATCTCCCCCTTCTCTCCTGTCAGCCTAAGCTTCTGGACACACCCCAAAAGGCGCCCTAGTTATAGTCTAAATTGACATGTCCATCCCTCAAATGTTGCATTCTACCCTCTAACTCGCACAGGGATTGGTGGGCTGGGAAGGTGGCGTTGTCACACCTCCATGACTTCACCTTTATTCAACAGCTTTCTTGTGTACAACCGTTCCCATAGTCTGAATCTCAATTTATTCACATGTTTCCCACATCAGTTACAAATTGTACATTTCTTTATTTGTGAATCAAAGTCATTTGCTGAAGACATCTCCAGTCCCACGCTCAAGTACAGCAGTTGACAGCTGACGGACACACTGGCCTTCACTCCTTCATGTCATCTGCAGTGCACAGCACATCTTTTTCTCCTCATGGCAGAACGATCTCGCTCCTCATAACTCCCCCCTCTCACCATAGTCAAGTTAAATAAAATGGCATCTTCCTCCAGTACACTAAAGTAAATAGAAATGAACATTTATTAATTATGTGATAATAAAACCCCCTCTGTTCACCTCCCACCATTCACTACTTCCCGTTAATGTTACCTAGCATAAGCCTAGTGCACAAAGTGGCATTAATCATTACCCTTCGAGCAGAATGCGACATGAATTCACTAAAGCACTTGCGTTCTTTTCATGCAATTTCTTTGTTTCTTCAAAAGCATAAAAGTTACTACAATACTGTATGATTACGTGTTAATTCAGGCATGTGCAAAGCAGTTCCCCTGTGTTTATGTGGGTGCACATTAGGTTTAGTATGTCTACTTACTGTTAGTACGTATTATGGGGGTACTCAATTCGAGCAGGTTTCAACTTTGTGAAACCCTGCTTCATCAATTCCTCCCTCTGATGGCTTTTAGAAGCCATCATAATATACCTACCATACCAAGTGCTATCTTTATTCAATTTTAAGTCCATATTCTTGTCTCTTTTTATGGCACCCTCATCTAAATCTTTCATTAAATCATACTATTCTCCTTTCATCTCTTCTAATTCTATCTCTTCTCTTTTCCTCTTTCTTGCTCTTCTCTTAGTCTTTAATTCGGTTATTTATTTTCTTTCTCCTCTCCACTTACATTTATATACTGGTATTATCACTAAAGCTATTATTACTATTGAGACTATTTGCATTATTATTTTTCCTATTAGACTACTTCCAAAGGTAGAAAACCAATTACTTATTGAGGAGAAACTCTTACCAAGTCTTTCCCACACACCGTCAACCTCCAGTTGGGTCAAATCTGTATGTAATTTCATAATATTCCTTATATATCCCTCGATTCCTTTACTTTTCTCAGAGATATAAGTGCAGCAATGTTGGACTTTCAAAATTCCACAGACTCCACCCTCTTTTGTCAATAATATGTCGAGGGCAAGTCGATTTTGCAAAACCATCGATCTGATTGAAACCATTTCTGTGTCAATCATCAAGAACCCACCAGCAGTATCTATAGATAATCGATCAGTCACTGTGGACAATTTTCGAATTTTGTGTGAATTCAGGCTGACTCTAACTGAGGGTATAAGTGCACCAAAAATATCACCTACTATTTCTGAGAAAATTGCTCTTTTGTTACATGTTAGCCCACGCGTTATTTCATCCAGTTTATGACTGTTTCCATCCATATGGTACACCTTAGGGAAAACGATAGCAAAATAACTTCCATACCAATGGTCAGGCAGTCTATAGTAAGCTTTCATGCCACACACATAATACATTCCTGGAAAGACAGGATCAGTTCCACCCTTCAATCCCCAACCTCCAGTAATTTGGAAGGTATGCTCACATTCACTAGAACCAATAAAGTAGTTATGATAGTTAGTCTTAGTTCTATGCAGACAAATCTTCCCTTTTTGTGACAAATCCAGAGACATTGCAGCGTATCCTTCGCCCTTTTCATAATTTCCCTTCCTAAAGTCCCATGGTGGTATTCGGGACTTCTGTTCAGCAGCTTTCTTTTGGAAACGTTCTCTTCTATTTTCAACATCTCTAAAAACTTTTTCTTCAACCCTTAACTGCATTTTAAACAGGGCCGGACTGGTAACCAAAACCGGCCCTGGCAAACTGCTCGGCTGGCCCCCCTGGGGGGCGTCCGAGCTGTTCGCAATGGCCGATTTCGGGGCCGATATTGCAGGCCCAAGGTAACAAAAACGGGCCCTAGGGGCCCAAATCCGGCCTCCACCCTGGCGGCCCACGGGGGAAAAACCCGGTGCCCGCTACGGACAGTCAGGCCTTGATGTTAAATTATTCTTATAAGCATAATCTATGTCTAAAGTTTTACTAATAAGGAAAAATTCTCCCATATATTGTACATTATTAGCGCTTAACACCTTATTCAACTCTTTAATAACAGGAATTTCAGAAAATACTAAGTCTATATTAGATTAGTGGTACTCAAGTTTCCCCGTTACATAGAACAGGCTGGTAAGTATACTATAACATTTTTTTGTTTATTGAATTTTCTGAAGCGTTACATAACAGTAAATCAAAACAAAGAGGTAAATCTTACAGTGCAAGGTCAGGCAACAATACATGTCACAATAGTACAAAGTTCATTTGGATCAGGTGAGGAGCCCTACAAAAAAAAAAAACGAGTAGCCAGAGCACAATTGGAAGAGGACAGGGGAGACGGGACCTACGGATTAATGCAGGAACATGTCCATAGTATTGTCTAAAGGATAAAGAACGCTATATATTGGGCACAGACATTAAATAGGTCGTGAGAGGTGACCAAATATCTCGGGGTCGAGACGGCATTGGCAGCTCCTCAGCATAGCAGCACAATTGATCACGGCAGTAGGTCAAGTCCTTCAACCATAGTCTGGTGGTGGGGGCCAATCTACTCTCCCAACACATGGAGACCCTCCGCTTAGCCACTAAACGCAATAGCCACCAATCGTCTATAAGATGTTTTAACATCAGCAACAAGACCAAGGAGACAAAACTGCGGGGTGCAATCCAGGGGAAGTCCAACCATGCCTTGCATAATCTGTACAACAGCACCCCAATAGGAGTGTACCTTGGGACAGACCCATGCCAAATGATAAAAATCCGCCTCCGGGGCACCGCAACGCTTACAGGCTGCAGAGTCACGCAAACCATACCGATATAACTGGGCCGGTGTGTAATATAGCTGATGTATGTATTTATAATGCACCAGTCGCAGGTTCCCGTTCGATGTCAGTCGCCCAGTGAGGCTACAACAACCCTCCAATTCAGCGTCCATCAAGTCGCATGACAATGCAGCATTCCACCTTAGCCTCGCCAGCAGAACAACAGGAGATGCCTCCTTCTGCGAAATACGATACAGCCTAGTTACCAATTTCATCCGAGAGGGAGTAGTGTATAAGAGCTGCACCGCTTCCAGTACAGGCGGCTCCGCAGGAAACTGCGGATACAGTTCACGCATGGCCGACCGCAGTCTAGTATAGATGAAGAGTTGCATGGCAGTAAGAGGGCCGTCAGCAGACAACGAGGCAGCCGTAACAAACCGGCCACCCGGATACACATCTTTCATGGCCATCAAATTCATACTACGGAGTACCCGCAGGGCGCCCACCTCAGTAGTGACCGAGAGAGCGGAATGGTGAAGCAGAGGCATGTCAGGCGCGTAAAGTGGCAGCTTTTGCGCTCGCCCACCGAGCTCCTTCCATGCCCCAAACGTGGTTTGTACTGTGTCAAACTTCCCCGATTCGAACACCGTATGAGTATTGACCAACATGGCCTTAAGCGGTATAGGATGCACAGCCCCAGCTTCCACAGCCACATGGGGAAAATATGCAGGGTCCCGTTGCCAATAATATGCAAAGTGGGCTTGCGCACACAGGTAGTATAGCTGAAAATCAGGCGCCGCGAAGCCCCCCAGCGCATAAGGAAGCGTAAGAGTTTCCCATTTGAGACGAGGTTTCCCCCCCCCACGCCAATGTGATTAAAAGTGAGCGGAGAGAAGTGAAAAATGAACGTGATAAAAGGTATCGGTATGTTTAAAAATAGATACAAAAAACGTGGGAGGATTACCATTTTTATTAAAGCTAAGCGGTCCGCAAAAGAGAGGGGTAGCTTTATCCAGCGGGCCACCCGATCCTCAAAGCGCGCGACAGCCACTCCGTAGTTGGCGCGTATCACCTCCTGGGGGTCACGGTGCACCCACACCCCCAAATATTTCACTGCATCAGTACACCACACCAGGGGAAAATCTAAATCAAGCGGAGACGTACTGTCTGTAAGGGGCAGAATCAGGGACTTGGACCAGTTTATACCAAGCCCAGAAAATCGTTCAAAACGAACATACTCCCGCAGGAGGGGGGGGGGGGAAAAGAGATGAAGGGCCGGTTCCTGCACGTATAGCACCATATCATCTGCGTACATAGACACAGCCAGAGGGCGCTGGAGAAATCGCAGCGCCGCCCGGGAGTGCCGCTGCCGCAGAATACAGGCCAGAGGTTCAAGCATGAGTGTGAACAGCAGCGGAGAGAGCGGGCATCCCTGGCGCGTACCCCGGTAAATGGAAATCGGATGAGAGACGTGCCCATTAATCCTCACTCTAGCTGAAGGGCAGGTGTAAAGCAGTTTGATCCAATTAGTGAAGGCAAAGGGCACCCCCATACGGTGCAAGATCGAGATCATGTAAGACCAAGAGATGGAATCAAAGGCTTTTGCGGCATCAAGAAGCACCGCCACTGCAGGCAAGGTGGGCTTAAGTACATGCATAACAGCGAAGAGAGTTCGAAGATTGTGGGAGGTCGATCGGGCAGGCACGAAACCTGACTGGTCCGGCAGAACCATAACCGGCAGAATCAGTTGCAATCTAGCAGCTAGGACCTTAGCTAAAATGTTTACGTCGGTGTTAATTAAAGATAGCGGCCGGTAGGATTCACATCGGTCTGACGGCTTGCCCGGTTTGAGAAGGGCGATCATCAGAGCCTCACGCAGCGTTGGGGGCAGGCACTGAGCCTCATAAGCTTCTTCATATACCTGGAGAAAGCACGGAGCCAGAGTGTCAATATAGGTCTTATAAAACTCCGCCGGCAAACCATCAGCCCCAGCAGACTTACCAGAGGGGAGAGCAGTTATGGCATCCCGTATTTCATCAAGGGTGAGAGGATGCATCAGAAAGTCCTGTTGCCTACGAGAGATCCATACCAGGGCTATATCGTCCAGATACTGTTGTAACTCAGCGTCCTCCGCTGCCGGGCGGTGAGCGTACAGGCCCTGGTAGAAATCAGCAAAGGCCTGCAGAATATTGGGGGTATCATAATAAATGCCATCAGCGACGGTAATCGAGCTGACCATATAATTGCTACCATGAGGCTCCACGATACGGGCCGCCAGCGCTTTGCCCAGTCTGCCACCCTCCCCGTAATATCTGGCCGTACACCTGCGGGATAAGTGACGGATCTCCTGGTCTGCCACATCGTTATATTCTGCCACTTTCGTTTTTATTTGCGCAAGAACAGAGGGGTCAGGCACATTCTCATACTGCCGCTCCAGTCCTTTCAACTCGCACTCCAACTTAGACATTGTGCCCCTAAGCGATCGAAGGACTCCCGCCTGAAGACTAATACAAACCCCACGTATGGTCACTTTAAAAGCTTCCCATAGCGTCCCCACCGTCTCAACCGATCCAGTGTTTCGCGCAAAGTAATCATCAACCGCCTCCCGAACACCATCACAAAAGACTGTATCTAGCAGCGCAGATGGTTGGAGCCGCCATTGAAAGGGAGGGTGTATGCAAGTTGGCAAAGCCAGACGAAGGTGCACCGGGGAGTGGTCCGAGAGTGTCCAGAGGTAAATGTTCAACCTGCGTCACCCAGTCATTCGCATCCCGGGTCAGCAGCCAGAGATCTATACGGGACCAGGCAGAGCGAGCATAGGAGTGACAGGTACCTTCACGGATATCAGGGTGACGCAGACGCCAGACATCCAGCAGCTCCAATAGTGACATACCATCCCGCATAGCAACCGCCCCTTGCTTGGGAGGCCTGTCCGCACTGGAGACTCTGTCCACGTCGGGGTCCAAGGCCACATTAAAATCACCCCCACAAAGATGGGGGCGTGGCTAACCGAGCAGCGAGATGGCCGCTCTTTGAGTGAGCTCCGCCGGCTGCACATGAATTAATCCTTAAATATCCTGCACAGCGCTACCGAGGGGCCCGGCTTCCGTGGGTAACTGATGCGGCTGTCCGGAGGCACGATCCACTGAATCCTTGCCGCTCGCGGGAGGCTGCGCGCCGAGATCTGGCGGCCGCGGGTGACGCCGGCCCGCATACCAAAGCCCGCCTGCTGCTGTGGAGCCCGAGGCGGCTGTGACACCTGGCCGAGCCTCGGGGATTACTGGGCCTACGGAGATCGGCGGAGGGGAGACTACTCTGGCGCGCTTGGCGCGGGGCTGGAGGCTGCCGGCGGCCACTACGCGGAGACCATTATGACCGGAGGAAGGGAGCGGAGCGGCCATTGAACAGAGGTAACGGCTCGGGGGAAGGTCGGGGCTTAGGCTGAAGCGGGACGCCGCCATTTTGCGGTGCGGCCGGGTCGCTAGAGGAGAAGCTGCGGACCCGTGGCGCACTATACCCCACACTGCGAGAGCCCCCTGCTTGGCGTGCCCCTGAACCCCTGCAGATCGCCGTTTGGTGTACAGGTGTCGATCCTGCCCTGATACCAGGAGCTCCGCTCCCGGGCACAGCAACGTATTAACAACCTCAGCCTGATCCTGCGGGAGCCCTTCCCGTGCTCTGTCCTCCAGCCGGAGCCCGTGGGGGGAACTTGGTAGGGTCACAGACGGACTCTGGGCAGCCCACCGTGGATTGGGGCTGCTGGCCCCCAGTTCCCTCCTGTGACGACTCGCACTGCGCCTGTCAGCCCTAAGAGCCTACGCGGTGCGCCGGGGGGTGCCTCCTACCACAGCCTGCACCCCGTGCTCCACGCGTGTCGGAGATGGGGGGCACGAAGGATGCAAAGCAGCCCAAACTGACTTTTGACCATAAGCAGAAGGCCAAGCAACATACAGCGGAAACAGGAGCTGCGTCGTCTCCTCCCAAAAGCCCTGCAGCTGAGATTGATTTTGGCGCTTTAATGATGGAGGTTCGATCTAGCCTGAAGAGTATCGACGCAAAGTTGGATGCTATGGCCACACAGCTAGAAGCGGTCAAGTCCAAAGTGGACGTACACGAAACGAGGCTAGACTGCCTAGAAAACAGGCATACCGAATGTGCCGAGTTTCAGCAGCAGGCGAAAAATCACATCACCAATATTGAGCGCGAACTGGAGTCCATGCGGGCCAAGGCGGACGATCTAGAGGCGCGCTCCCGGAGATCCAACGTTAGAATCACGGGCATTCCGGAGACGGACAACACCGGAAAGATGGAGGTCTTTGTGACTGATCTATTACACGAGCTGTTCGACCCGGACCTGTCCCAGGTATTCACGGTGGAGAGGGCGCACAGGACACTGGGCAAGAGACCGCCACCAGGCGCCACCCCACGCCCTATATTGGCCAAGCTGCTCAATTTTCAGGACAGGGACCGCATCCTGCAGATGGCCCGTGAAAAAGGCAAGATCATCCATAAAGGGAATCATATCTCATTTTACCCTGATTTCACCCCCCTCGTCCAGGCTGCCAGGAAGGAGTTCATACCTACGAAGAAACTCTTGATGCAGGCCGGAGTCCAATACTCCTTGTTATACCCAGCCAAATTGAAAATCTTCCATGAACAAACTGCCCACTTCTTCACCGACGCTAAGTCAGCCTTGAAGTTTGCTAAACACATCAGTGGCCCTGGCGCCAGACGCAAATCGCCGAGGCTGGAGGAGGAAGCGGCCCGCACAAGCGACAATGATTGAGGGACTGAGGGTAATGGGGTCTGTGTTGCCCCTTTCAACTAAAGCTGGCATTCGCTGGCTTGTTTGGTTCCCTCGAGTGGTGAAATGGAGGGTACTACTGGAACTGCTGGAGCTGACCTATTCATGTCGAGAGGGTCTTGGTTGTTGACTGTGTCACAGGCCCGAGGCGTACTGGACGGCGAACAACTAAAGTACTCTTTGTTCCATGCTGCTGGGCACCCCTCGGGTGTCGCGCATCACCTTCAGTGTGCAGCCACCCTGTATATTCAGGGGTGTCAGCTAGGAGCACCTCGCCCCATGGGGAATATCCCGTTGTTTTTGTTCTTGGTTGTCTCAAGTGCGATTCAGAGCACGTATGGGTTTTTAGCGCAACCTGATTGGGGGGTTGGCGTGGGTGGGGGTTGGGGGGGGATGTTGAATGTTTGGTTACCGGTGCTGGTGGAGCGAGTTGCAAGCTATCTTCTTATGACTGTGCTGCGCGGGGGCGTGCGGCGGCCTGGGCCTGTCGGGGTGGGGGGGGGAGCGGGGTGGCGGCCTGGTCGCCCTGGATGTGCTATAGACATGGGGGGCGTTAAACTGTGGACTTGGAACATACGTGGCCTTGGGGACTATAAAAAAGCCAGATTGATGCATAACATGTTGACCAGACATAATGTAGACATTTGCTTGCTGCAGGAATCTCACATCAACTCGACCCCATCGCCCAGGCTGAAACACCACAGGTGGTCGCATGTATATTCAGCTATCTACTCTAACTATGCCAGGGGGGTGGCTGTCCTTATACGGAAAGGATTGGATTGGAGAGAGCATCATTGTGTACTGGATAAGGAGGGTCGTTATGTACTGGTGCATGGCTCGTTGCAGGGTAGGCCGCTGGTTCTGGCCGCTATATATGGTCCAAATGTAGACGACCCTGATTTTTTTCGCAATGTTTGGGCGCAAATTGTGTTGCTCGATTGTAACTTGATAGTGGTGGGGGGGGATTTCAATGTAGTGGTGGACGATGATTGGGACAGAAGGGGTGCTAGTAGACCTACGCATGCGAAGGCGAGACAGGCGTTGCTAGATGTGATGGAGGAGGGGAGGCTGACTGATGTGTGGAGACTTCGTCACCCGGGGGAGAGAATGGGGACCTGTATTACGTGTCATCACGACGCTTGGTCCCGCCTAGACTTTTGGCTGCTGTCTCCTGAGGTGGCTACATGGGTGGGGGAGGTGGACATTCAGGCCAGGTCGCTCTCGGACCACGCCCCCTGCATGCTAGAGCTGCGGATACCCAACGTGGCCCCCAGGGCGTTTTCATGGCGGCTGCCGCCCCACGCCCTTACGGATCAGGTGTTCACGGAAGAAATCAGAGATGACATTGTCAAGTACTTTGCCGAAAACGAGGGTTCGGCCTCCTCCGAGGCCGTGGTGTGGGACGCTTTCAAGGCGGTGATACGGGGCCAGTGCATAGCTCGGCGGGCGGGGGTGCTACATACCATACGTCGGACACTGGCTAAGCTAGAGCGAGAACTCAAGGAACTGGACTTGGCCTTCTGCCGAGACCCGACGTTGGCTATTGCAGGTAGTATTAAAGCAAAACTGTTGGAATTCAACGAGGAGGCACAGAGGGAGGTGAAGTTCTTAGGGAAACAGGCCGAAGCCCGCAGATATGGGGAGGGTGATAGACCGAGCAGGACACTAGCTAGACTGATCGCTCCCCAGGCTCAGGCGCATTACATACACACTATCAGGAATTGTGAGGGGACGCGGGTCACGGGCCAGGAGGCGGTGCTGAAGGCCTTTGCCGATTTTTATGCTTCCCTTTACACGTCCAAGCACTCTGCTGCTCCGCCTCCCCTGGACGGTTTTCTTGATTCTATCGCCCTTGTCTGGTTCAATGACAACCATAGACAATACATGGACCTGCCTGTCTCGGCCCAAGACATAGCTCAGGTTATCAAGAGCATGCCAGCTAATAAAGCTCCCGGCCCAGATGGCCTAACCACAATGTTTTACAAGACATACGCTGAAGAACTGGCCCCGAAACTGCACTCTGTATTCGTGGAGGCGCTAGAGCTGGGTGCCCTCCCAGACTCCATGCGCGAGGCACTCATTGTCACCCTATTAAAACCCGACAAAGACGAATTATACTTGGACTCCTATCGTCCCCTTTCTCTTATAAATGTGGACGCCAAAATTTTCGCCAAGGTCATTGCAGACAAATTGCAGCCGCTGCTGCCGATCATCGCTCTCCCGGACCAGTCAGGCTTCATTCCTGGCCGTGCCACCTCGCACAACCTCAGAACACTTTTCTCCATCCTACATTATCTCCACCCCTCTGTCCAGGCCGCAGTCGTGTTTTTAGACGCGACTAAGGCCTTCGATTCGCTGGAGTGGCCATACCTGTTTCGTGTCTTGAGCAGGATGGGCTTCAGTCGTAACTTTATTACTCTCATCCAATTGCTATATGACAGACCCCGAGCTCGAGTGCGAGTAAATGGCCTGGTGTCCGAGCCCTTTCCCATCTCCAGGGGGACTAGACAGGGGTGCCCACTGTCGCCCCTCCTCTTTGCTATTGCGATGGAGCCACTGGCGGCCAGAATACGCCAACACCACACGGCGAGAGGGATAGGCTTCAGCTCTCGTAGTCTGCTAATCTCTCTTTATGCAGACGACGTCACTCTGTATGTCTCCAGCCCCGCAGAGAATTTGAATCCACTGCTCCGAGAATTTGTACGTTTCGAGGGTCTGGCGGGCGTGTCTATAAATTGGTCCAAGTCCGTTGCGTTCCCTCTAACTAGCGAGACAGCTCAACCTCCTTCGGACTACCCCCTGCGTTGGGAGACCGACGCGGTCAAATACTTAGGTATTTGGATTAGTCGGGACACGCAGGAACTATGGTCACTTAACTTCGGCAGAGCGGTCGATTGGCTGGAGCGGAGGGTGGAGGTCTGGAACAAACTCCCCCTGTCCCTGGTTGCGAGGGTTGCACTGGCGAAAATGGTAGTTCTCCCGAAATTCCTATATCTGTTCGTTAATCTTCCGTTGCCCATGACTGCATGCTTCCATGCACGAGTCCGCTCCTTACTTGTGTCTCTGGTGTGGGCTGGGCGGCAGGCAAGGACTTCTTGGGCTTTGCTCACACTCCCGCTGCGACAGGGGGGCCTCGGGGCGCCTGACCTCAAGCTCTACTCGCTGTGCGCTCAGGCTCAATTTTTGCACTTCTGGGTCTTCCCCACACCTTACCAGCCGCATGTAGCGGTGGAATTGGCCGCGGTTGCCCCGCTGCCACTTCGGGTGGCGTTGTATGGCAGGGTTTCCCGCCCCTCGAAGGAGGTGGACACCGTTGAAATGATCCGTTGGTCATGGAAGGAGTTGCGCCGGAGGGCGGGCCTTCCCTTGCTCTATGCGCCGGCCATTCCGCTGCGAAGCAATCCGATGCTGCCCTGCCTGTGCGCTAGGGGAGATACCATCACGCTCCAGGGGAAACGGGTGGCCACTTTCGCAGACATCTACCCTGGTGGGACGTTTGGAGCGTTGGGTGTCCGTGAGGACGGTCAGCCTACCTCGTTCTCGGACGCGCTTCTGTATCACTCCCTCCGGGAGTCCTGTAAGAAGATGTGGCCTCAATTCCCTGAGGCACCTCCACAACTGGATGCCCTGCAGAACTTGCTGTCACGACCCTCCCCCGCGAAACTGGTATCCAGACTGTACAACTGCATGCAGGAGCAGGCCCCGCTCACTGTGCCTGTGGCCTAACAGGCTTGGACCGCAGACCTGGACGGTGCCCTGTCAGACGACATGTGGGAATACTGCTGTAAGCAGCTCACGGCGCTGTCACCGAACTATAGGCTACGGCTGGTTCACTTCAAATTCTTGCACCGGTACTATCGCACGCCAGTGCTGCTACACCGCATGGGAATCCGCGCTGACGCTTCATGCTGGAAGTGTGGTGGAGCTGACGCGTCCTTTCTCCATGTGGCGTGGAGCTGCCCAAAGCTAGATGAGTACTGGTCGAGCATCTTTGAGGCCATCAATCACATTTTACACAGGTCAGATGAACCCACTCCGCTTTTGGGGCTCCTGGGATACGTTAAAGACACCGAACCCGTTGACAGGAAACTGCATGCGATGCTGCTGCTTTACGCTAAACGCCAGGTGGCGATACACTGGGGCCGTGGAGCCTTGCCCACGTTCGCCGCATGGGTTCGAGACGTTACATATGGTCAGACACAACTCACGAACTACTGGGAGACGATGCCCACCGCGTCTAGGCCCAATGACATCTGGGAACCATTCCTGCAGTGGACTAGAGAGCAGGCGGGTTCGGATGCCTCTGTGGACTCCCCTGGGACGGGTGTTTCGGATGACATTGGGTGAACCTTAGAGCCCTGTGTGCATTGTGTTGGGCTGGATGGATACATGCTTGGTTGATGTGTTTGAGAGCTGTGGAATGTGTTGCTCTTGCCGGATCCCATGCCTGCTGCATCCTATCGGGCTGGACGTATTGCCCCCCCTTCCCGTCCAGGCGCCCTGCTGGCTTGTCCTGCCGCGTTCTCTCCCCCCCCCTCCCCCGCCCCCACCCCGTGGCCGCTGCCTTGCGTTCCTCCTGCAGCCACCAATATTGCTTGTAGTCGTCCCTCTATGACGGACGGGTCCTTGTACGTGAGCCCCTGCGTATGCGAGATGAGATGTTTGTTGGTTCTTTTTGTAATAGCTCTGCTCCGAAGTTTGCTGTTTCCCTCCGATTGTTGCGGGGGGGTTGGGTGTAAAGGTGGTAGTGGACGATTTACCTATGCAGTATCTCTTTCATGTGCTGCGGTCCTAGTACTCGCCGGAGTGCCTGGATGAGACCGTGAGCCTAGGATTCGTTTCCAGTTCACGAAACCCAAAAATGTAAGACCAATCCACTCTGCACTGGTTACACCTTGGTATTCCTCACCAGGGTTGAGGGTGTGTATCGCCATAAATGTCAGGATATTACATTGTTTACGTCTCCTAATCTGGTACACCTTAATTGTAAACACTTGTTGATATTGCGGCCTGCCTCCGGGTTGTTGGCGTGACGCAGTGTGACCATTCTTTTGCACAATAAAGGTCTTTAAAAAAAAAAAAAAAAAAAAAAAAAAAAATCACCCCCACAAATAATGGTGCAAGGGGGCAGCTTACAGAGTTTTACCCACAGGTCCTCGAAAAAAGAGGGGTCATCAATATTGGGCCCATACACATTAACAATAACTAAGGATCGATTATAGAGCGTACCTTGCACTATTATATATCGTCCACCCTCATCTTCATCGACAACAAGCGGTACAAAGGGGGTTCCTTTTTTAACCAAGACCATAACCCCCCGGGCGTAGGAGGAATAGGAGGCCGCAAGCCGAACTCCTGCCCACCTCGTAGCAACAGTAGAGACCGCCTGTTTGGTAAGATGCGTCTCCTGCAGGAGAGCAATACGAACATTGTGACGATCAAGATATGAGAGCACCTGGCGAACCTTACGTGGATTATTAAGTCCCCGCACATTCCAGCTGAGCCACGATATCGCTCTGTCCGCAGAGGCAGTCACGTCACGATATGAGAAAGCATAACACCAACACAATAGGTATAGTCAGCTCCCAACCCTACCCCATCATACCCACCCTGCACCGTCAATGTACCTGTTAAAACATTACAACCCCTAACACCCCAACCCACCCACTCCAGCAGGAAAAACCCGCCGTGACATCCCAGCAAACAGCACACAATAAAACACTCCCAAACATGTCGCATAGGAAGCAAATCATACAAATAGGGCCTCCAATTAAGAAATAGTGCGACCAAGACATAAGCCAAAACTGAAATTACAACACGGTGGGGAATTCCCATTTGGGGAAGCACCAGAGGCCTCGAACACCCTGCAAGATACAGGGTGGGCCGAGACAGAAAGAGTAGAGCCATCCGCAGCTGGCCACAAAGGTTGCCACAAGGCCACCTCCGGCACCAGGACAATAACGGCCCTCCTTTTGTATCCATCAATAATATCAACAATGTAAGGCAGGCAGCAAAGGCAACACATAGCAAAGCAGACGAGCAAGCTTACAAGGACAGCATAAACATCAGCAGTGGGGCCAGGGAACAGCAGAGACAGCTCAGGCCATCGCCTGGGGATATCCAACACGCCAACGGGCAGGGCAGGAATGGAACATTGATATATAGATAATGGTTAATCTCCACCCGTCAACCATCAGAGTCCGAATCCCCCACTTTCCCATTTTGTGGCGCTCGCCGCTGCGAACCACGTTCCAGCTGCCGGAGAAATTGCATTGCCTCCTTAGGGGTGGAGACGATGCGGGTTTTCTCGTTGTGACAGATGCGCAAGCGTGCTGGGTAAAGCATTGCATAGGAAATGTTAAGCAGCTGCAATTTTTTTTTCACAGCCTGGAACTCTCTACGCGCCTGCTGCACCGCAACCGTAAAGTCAGGAAAGAGTTCCACCTTCATTCCCTGATAGTTCAAGCTGCCTTTCTCTCGAGCCAGGTGCAACGCAGTGTCCCTATCACGGTAGTTTAACAAACGAGCTATAATGGGACGGGGCGGTGCCCCAGGGACAGGTCGAGCAGCTAAGGAGCAGTGGGCTCGCTCAACAATAAGAACTTTCGAGAAGTGATCCACTCCAAAGAGCGAGGTAAGTAGGGACTCAACAAATAGTTCCATAGGCCCTGTATTGGTCGATTCTGCAATTCCGGTAATGCGTAGGTTGTTTCGTCGAGACCGGGCCTCAATATCCTCATTCTTAGCCCTGATAACCTCCATAACCTTTTCCATACTCGCACATGAGGTACAGACTGCCTCCACCCTATCCTCAGCCGAGGAAATGCGCTGCTCAGCCTCGGCCAACTGCTCGCCGTGCCTGTCCAACTTGGATGCCATGGTATCCATTCGCAGATTTAAATTATCAATTTTAGCGTCAATTGCGTGGAGGCTCTGCTGTACAGAGACTAACATGCCCTCCAACCTGGCCCCCGTCCCCTTCTCTGGATCGAGTTCAGCATCAGAGGCAGCAGGCGAGCGGGGCTTCGGGGGCGGTTTAGAGGTGAAGGAGAGCTTACTCTGCTGCTTGTCTGTACGCCCCATGGCAGATCACACAAACCCCCCCACCTGCAAGGATGTAAGGCTACAATAGGTAGCGCCCCGCAAATGACTGGACAGCAGGTCTCACAGTTATTCCGTTCAGAGCCACACAGAGGGTTCTCAAGGCTGTAAGGGCCACAGTCAGACCTTCACGTTCAGGCAGGAAAACAGGCGGGGGGGGGGCACCACACCAAGAGCAGAGCCAGGTCACCACTGGTCCCCCGCCGACTCAAGATCAAGCAGCAGCAGGCCTCACGTTGTCGGATATGCAGTTAGGCGCCCAAAGTAGGAGGTCCCCACCCCTGCGGCCCTAAGAGACAAGGCAGGCCACCTCTAGTCCCCCCGCCACCAGCCCTGATGAGGGGGAAGCAGCAGCGGGTCCAGCAGAAGCCACCATATGTCCCCGGCGCCAAACTAGTGGGTCCCCACACAGGAGAATTCAGGAGCCTGCCACTCAAGTACACTGGGGATAGGCGGCAATTCGGCCCCCAACACCACCGAGTCCAGCAGCGCAAGGCAGCCTACCGGACCAGCAAGTCGCGCCACGGGCGGTTACGGGCAGCGCGCGAGCGCGCAGATCAGCCTGGCCGGCCCCGGCCGCAGCAAAGCAGGCCCCGCAAAGCAGCCTCACCTGTACAGTGGGTCGGAGAGAGCCAGGGTCGATGAGTCGTCCGTCACGCTGGCAGCAACATCCCGCAGCAGCTCCCAGCACCAGCAGGGCTCCGCAAGCAAAATCCGCCGCCTCCCGATCTGCAGCAAGGAGAGCGCGGGGCATAAATCACAGGAGGCCCGTGGTGTAAGCCGGAGCGAGCCAGGGCCGATGCAGCGCTCGTAGGTGGGCCACGCCAGCAGTAACGCCCCGCAGCAGCTCACAGCGTCAGTAGGGCACCGCCACCAAGCTCCTCCGCCACCGGATCCTTCGCCAACGAGGAGCACAGGACTCACAGCATGGAAGGCCCCGGGCGGAAGGCACCAACCTCAACCTCCCGGCCTCACACGCTCCAGGTGCACCCCTTCACAAGGCCCTCGTCTCCAGCCGAGGTCAGGCACAGTCCTACAGCATAGACGACAGCAGTCAGCACCCTGCAGTAACAGCCACAGCTCCGGCGGCAGGCACTAAAGAACACGATGCGCCGCCATTATCGTTCAGGCCGGGAAGCAGGACGGAGCAGCATAAACAGCAGCAGGCCGCCTACTGCCACCAGATGACACCAAACTGTTGCTGGAACAATAAGGAGGGCAAATCCAGGCAAAAAGTTTGTGGATGGCAGGTAAGATCAAGGATATTTGGCGGATTAACGTCTCGGCCAGCAGAGCTGCACTAAAAGGTGGCCATCTTGCTCGGGCTCTCTAGCGCCCCCCCATATACACCATAAGTTAATGGAAGGTGGTGATAAGTCACCCCTTCAGAAACAGACGAAGGTAATTGCATGCACACATAACAATCACTCACATTCATAGTTTCAACATATTCATAGATTAACTTGGTAACGACATTTAATGAGAAATCACTAATTGATTTATCATGATGGAGAATGCTTCCATCGAAGGGTGCTATTTTAGTAATTGGGGTTTCATTAGTAATATCATTTATTTTTTCACTTGTTATATAATTAGTATTGTTTCTTTTGTCAGTTACCATTAGAATAGGTATAAGAACAGTTAATAGTATCCACATAAATATTAATAACAAGACACTACATAAACAAGCTTTCATACATCTGCGTTTTAAACTAAGTTTTGGAAGTTCAGTCACTTCTGCTTCAACCATTTTCTTTTTCTATAAAAATAAAAATCTATCTATACCTCTAATCTCCTGATTTACAAAAGATTAATAAAAATGAAAAAATAGTAGTCTAATCCTACACTTCAAGGCTTTCTTTTCTACCCCCTTTCTTTTATTCTTTTCTTTTGTGTGTTTCTAGTCTTTAATTTGTTTTTCTTTCAAACACCAAGGTTGCACCTTAATTTTCACAGTTCTTTAAGGAGGTCATAGTTTGCTTTCATCAACTTGTTAAGTGTCAGATTTGTCTTTTTCTTCACTTGGATCTGAACTTTCAATTTCCTTGAGTATCACGTAGGTCCACTCAGGTGCTCTGTATTGTCTACTTGGAATTCTTACTCTTCGTGTCTTTTGTACCAATTCTTTTCCTGACTCTTTCTGATCTATTTGACTGGAGACCTCATTACTTTATGGTCTTTTCCTTAACCTTCTTTTCACAAGAGTTTACTTCAGTCTTTTCACTCCACTTGACCAAATATCCCCTTTTTTGGTTTGACTACATTTTCACCTTCTACATCTGGATCACAGGTTCTTTTGCTTGCCCTTTCTTCTGGCTGGTTCTCTTCTTGATTTTCTGTTTCTTCTTGTCCTTCTCTTACTACAATGACTTCCCTTTCAATTGAGAACTCACTTTCTTCTGGCTCAAATAGAGTTTCACCTGTTTCAGGATCAGCTGGAAGTTCACTTTCTTCTGGGTCATCAGTGAACTCACTTCTTCTTGTTCAATGACAGTCTCATCTGTTTCAGGTTCAGCTGGAAGTTCACTTTCTTCTGGATCATCAGTGAACTCACTTCCTTCTGGTTCAACGACAACCTTCGGAACCCTAGAGTCTCTTGTCCACTCTACTCGACTTGTGCTTGGCTGTTCACCATCTGTTGGTCTAGATTCATCAGCTTCAAACACTTCAGCCACTGACCTTTGATTTTGATTCACCAGTTCTGGCTCTTTCAGTCTTTCAGGTGGATCTAGGGTTCGTTTGGTGTGGCTTGCATGAATCCAATTTGGTAAGCAAGCACACTTCACTGCTGTTGCCGTCACCAGGATGATTTGATAAGGTCCGTGCCACCTGTGGTCTAAACACGATTTTCTTATGTGTTTCTAGACGTAGACCTACTCGCCAGGACTCAGATCATGAGCTTGATTTTGATGTATAGTTGGGGCATCTTCTCCAATCTGGTGAGACACAGAACGTACCAGTTCAATCAATCCTCTGCAATAGTCAAGCACCAGATCATCAGATATACTCATCAGTTTGTTCGCTGGTACATATGCCTGTCTCATTGCTCTTCCCATGAGGATTTTTTGGGGACTCAATCCTGTCTTTTTGTCAGGCCATTTCAGTGATGTGGATGCACACACTTTCCCTAACCTGGATTTTATAGTGGCAATAATTTTCTTGGCCACTCCAGATGTTTCAGGTCGATAGGTACAATGGAGCTTCTGTTCAATTTTAAATGCTGCACAAATCAACCGAATGATCTCATTATTAAAATGAGCTCCACTCTCTGTCTCCAAAGTGACTGGAATTCCGAACCTTGGGATCAATTCTCTCAAAAGCAGTTTGGCTACTGTAAGGCTGTCATTTCTTCTTGTGGGGTAGGCTTCTACCAAGCGAGAGAATAAGCAGACAATCACTAGGACATATTTCAGCCCATTGCAAGGGGGAAGCTTGATAAAATCAAGCTGGAGTCGGGTAAATGGACCTCCTGCTCTCCCAATTCGTTCCCAACTTACAACTGTCTTTCTCCCTGGATTTCACTGCTGACAAATAATGCACCTCTGGCAAAGACTCTCTGCAATGACCCTGAACTTCGGACTATACCATGTCTGCTTGAAGAGTCTGATCATTGCATCTCTTCCAATATGTGCATGTTCATGGTACACCCTGGCCATGTGAGAAAGCAAAGAGTCTGGTAAAACTGGTCTCTCATCCTGATAAACCCATAGTTCATCATCTGCTCTTTTCCTACAGCCTGTAAGTTTCCAAATTTCCTTTTCCTCATCGCTTGCCTCTTCTTGCATCTGTCTCACCTCATCCCAAGTCTCAAATGTTGTTGTAGTTATAAACATAAGATGGCATTCGGTATTTGGTCTTTCAATTGATCTGTTTAAAGCCATTGCATTCTGGGCACAGTAACGTGCAATTTGGTCTGCGTATCTATTTCCCTTTGTCACATAATCATCTCCTGATTGATGTTCGGCACATTTGACTACTACAGTTCTCTTAAGCAATTGTAAAGCATCCAACAACTCTTTCACAATTTTACCATTTCTAATAGGGGAACCTAAAGAAGTTAGAAATCCCCTTTACATCCATAGCTGGCCGAAATCATGCTAGATTCCAAACTATACTGGCTGTCAGTGAATATTTTTACTTTCAAACTTTTGGGAACTTCACATGCTCTAGTCAGAGCTATCAGCTTAGCTATTTGGGCGGAGTTTACTCCTTTTAGACAGGATGCTTCAATGACTCCTTCTAAAGTGCTGACAGCATAGGCAGTACGTAATTCACCTCTTTCATTCTTCAGACACGATCCATCAACAAATATCCCACAATCTGAATCTTCCAAAGGACTATCCTCGATATCTGGCCTAGGCTTGTTGCATAATTCTTTCACATCCAGACAATCATGATCCGCTTCTTCTCTCACTTTCCCACAGCGAGAATTAGGCAACAAAGTTGCCGGATTCACAATAGTGCATCTGACCACAGTCACATTTTTAGCACCCAGAATAACTCTTTCATACTTAGTCAACCGACTAGAAGTGAGATACTGGGTCCTAGTGTGGTAAATAAAATTCCTTTACCGGGACTTAATTTGGTACGGAAACATAATAAAACAGCTCAGTAAAAATGAGAGGCAGAATCCGTGATATTAGAGGTTCGGAATGGGCTTTATTCCAATGAACGATTATAATCGGTTGCTCCAAGTTCCATCACCACGGAGGTTCAGGAAGTGAAGTACATACTTTATTGACAAGAAATGACTTTCATAGTACATACATTACAATGAAGCGAATGCAGTAGGCGTAACAATTGATAAGGAAAATGACGATTCATATGCGTAACCGAAAATGGGTGTAATAAGGAGTAAAAAGGAACATAATTGGTTATGATGTCATATATAGGTGGATCTATAAGATAATACTTGGCATAGATGCGCGCGCAGCAGCATGACGTATGATTGACGTGCAACTAGGGGTTGAAGGGGACTTGACATTTAGCTCTACATGTGGAGACGAAAAGTCTGGGGGGTCAAGTCAACCTAATCCCAAATCATATCTAACATCCTATGTTTAAAGAACTATGTTATCCACAAAAGAAGGACTCTCGGACAGAATCTATTCTATACTGACTGTGTGTGCGTGTACAAGCGTCTAAGTGTCTACACTAAATGCGAGGGGGTAGGAATATTCCATGGTAACAGGGCTATGAATTACTTGCATAAAGACAGAGAAGCCGGGCCTTTTGCTCGGTAGCTGGAAGAATGTTTACTTAAACTACTAGACAGGAATGCATCGGCTGAGGGGTGAAGCAGATAACTCGAAGGTGAAATACAGTTCTTGGCAGAGAATAGGCTGATGTCAGGCTTCGTGAGCCGCGCAGAGAATGGGACAAAGTTCATGGTCACGGTTGCAGGCTCAGACTGGAGTTTTCAGAGCCAGAAGGCAAGAAGAGTTTGACGACAGAATCAGGGCCTACTTGCCTGGACTGTAAAATGGCATAGGTAAACCATATAAAGCCGGTGGCTTTTCATACTTAGGAATGGAATATCCGGCCTATTCATGGCGGATCTGACAGAGGACATGTTGACGGTGGACACACATGTGTTTGCGTCTTCATAACTGGAACTGGAGGGAACATACATGTACTTGTAACATGCACATAGAACCGTTGGGGTCCAAGATAGGGGACATAACTGACCAGAAAAATCCATATTTCCACATTCCCTCCTTGTCCCCTACTTGCCCGTCAAGAGATATCAATCTTCATTAATCCATTGATCTGTTCATATAGCATCATTTGTTCTTCTTTCTTCTTCCGGGATCTTGAATGAAAATCTTGATGTGGAATGCACGATGTGGCACACAGACCACAAATCGCTGGTCCACATTGCAGGCATAGACAGCAACTGAATAGTATGAGAAGGCCAATACCTAGGAAGGATAAAACTCTCCATCCCCAGGCTGATATCACACTCCAAAACCAACCGGACCACGTCCAAGTGCCTGGGTTCTGGTGTATCTGGCTTACAATCTTATGAAGGCGAGTTATGGCTTTATATACAGATGGCGAATTTTCTGGTATGAATACGCAGCAGCTTGATCCGATGACCCTACAAGCTCCGCCCCTATCAGCCAGGATGACGTCAAGGACAAGACGATTTTGAAGCACAACAATCCGCATAGCAGACTGCTCTTCTGTTAAATTGCCTAAGGCGGAAATAGTTTCATTCACTACCGCTTCAAGGGTTCTAGTTAATCTACGTATCAGCTTACTATTAGTAACAGTACCTATATAGGGAAAGATGCCTTTATTGAAATCTGTGTATTTTTCCCATGCTGTTTCAGTGTAATCGACAATTGGGAGATCTCTCCGCTCTCTGTTGTGTACTAAATGAATATTTCTATAATAATCAGGAGGAGCTAGGAAAACAGGTGGCAAAAGGAATGCAATGTAGCAGGTACCATCCCAATCTAGAGGTAGACGCATATATGCAGTCTGACCACATATAAAGTAGGAGTGGCGATAAGCTCTAAATGAAGATTTGCCTTGATCACTGAATTCTACTGTAGTGGTGCATTTACTATGGCCCATATGTATGGAACCAACTTTTCTTACACACAATTCACCTTTCGCTGGGAATACTGACATGGTTGGTAAAACTAGTTCAACTTCGGATTCGACATTTAGAACCATGAGATTAGGAGTGAAGTTACCTAATCCATATACTTCATTTTCTAGATCAGTTCCTGTTCCTTTGGGGCGACCCTCCTTGTCAGGGTAACAGACTTTGAATAAAACTAGGTTCAGATTTCCCCACACCCACTGGTCTTGGTAAACGGCTGTATCTGAGTCTATGGAATTGATTAAACTAAACCATGCTCCACAGGAGCCATTATGTGTAAACGGATGTGGAAAGAAAGGCAGGACTCCTTCATAATTCTGATAGGGAGGGAGCCGGCCACACACCCAACAATTAGTTGCATTACTAGTCTGATGGGAATGATGTAACATACTAATGAAAGTGTTATTGCGCAGCGCAAGTCTATAAGACAATTCATGTGGCGGTAGGTCACTAAAAGAATGTTCAGCAGTAATATTGTAAACATTTCTGGCAATAGGGTAATATATGTGCAACAATATACTTGCAGTAATTATTAAAAGACTCAAGAAAAACAAGATTAATAATGTCACTATGCAGTGGCTACGCAGTGATTTACAATACGCCTGTCGTTTCAACATTTTCCGGGTGCTTTCTCTACTCAGGTCCAAGGGATACATGTCAGAGACAATTCAACCGCTTCACCTTGGAGAGGACTTAAACAATCAAATGGCTCGACTGGTTGGGCCTAAGCTTTAGTTTATAGTGTTCAGAGTTGCTCTGTTCAACAAAAGGAAGTTTTGAGTCAATGGGTGAAGACACACAAGGTGTGGTATTCACATCTGATTTCAGTCCATGAAATTTCTTGATATGACTTGAATGAATCCATCCTTTCCTGCCTTCAATCTTCACGGCTGTCCTTGTGGTCAGCAGGACCAACTTGGGTGTCTTCCACCTGGGCTCCAGCTGAGTCTTTCGGTCGAAATTCCTCACAAGGACGAGGTCCCCCGGAATTACGTCATGGGGTTTCACCTCAGTGTTGTCGGGAAAGGCTGCAGCTACCTGTGAACGACAAGATTGTAGTGCAGACATCAAGGAAGCCAAGTAATCTGTCAGCATATTACAGTCAATATCAGTTATTTTGCGTGGTATAGGCGTCCCCCACATATTTGGTGGTCTGCCGAAGATCACCTCATACGGGGATAGCCCTGTTCGAGAGTGTGCTACCATTCTTGTGAAAAAGAGTGCAACTGGTAGTGCTACTACCCAGTCGACACCTTTCTCCCTGCATATTTTGGACAATCTAATTTTCAGGGTCTGATTATGTCTTTCTACGAGACCTGCTGCCTCAGGGTGTCGGACACAGTGGAATTTCCACTGATACCCTAACAGAAGTGAGACATGTTTCATTAATTCGGATGAGAACGGCTGGCCGTTATCTGAGTAGACAACACGTGGTAAACCGTATCGTGGGAAGAATTCTCGAACTAACTGTTTGGCAGTAGTCGGGGCAGTGTAATCTGAAACCGGGTATGCCTCCGTCCAGCGGGACAGAGCGCAGACAACTACGAGAACATATTTGAATCCTCGACATCGTTCCATCTGGATATAATCCATCTGGAGTACTTCAAAAGGGTGATTAGGAGGATGAAATCCACCTTGTTCTACGGGAACACATTTTCCTGGGTTGAACTGGCAACAGATCATACAGGTACGGACCTTTTGTTTGGCTGCTGCTCGTAAATGTTTATTGAACCAAATGTGTTGAATGCTATCTAGCATAGCTTTTTCTCCTAGATGTGCTGGACTATGTATAGTGTTAATTATAACTTGGACCATTGAATCAGGAAGGAACCACACAGACTTTTCCTTCATCATCCATCCTTGGTCCGTTTGGATCCCTCCTAATTCAGTCCATTTCTTTATTTCGTCTGGTGTAGCATGTGTCTGTATGTCAATTACGTCAAGAGTAGGATCTTTAACTGTCATACAATGTGTCGGCATCGGGACTATTGTCTTTGTCATGTCGGATGTTTGGGTTTGAGCAGTCTGTTTAGCTGTTCTGTCGGCTAGATCATTGCCTTGAGAAATGATATCAGTAACCTTCGTATGAGCCTTACATTTCATAATTGATATTGCAGTAGGTAGATGTATTACATCTAATAAAGCATGAATGAGGGGTCCGTGCTGAATGTGGGCACCGTGGGAAGTTAAATAACCTCTCTCTCGCCACAGCACGCCGAAGTCATGTACAACTCCGAATGCATAACGTGAATCAGTGTATATGTTGACTTTTTTATTTGTGGCTTGAATACAGGCTTGTGTCAGAGCAATAAGCTCTGCGGCTTGAGCTGACAAAGTATTTATACGATTAGTTTCAATGACTTCAGTATCTGTTGTGACTGCGTAAGCAGCCACCAACTCTCCTGTATTTGTTCTCATACATGAACCATCTACATACAATGTCAGGTCTGGGTCTGACAATGGGACATCGGTTAAATCTTGTCTGGGTTTCGTCGTTATTGTAATAACTTCAATACAGTCATGGGCTAGTGGGTCTGTTCCGGTTACTGGCAAAAGTGTGGCAGGATTCAATGTGTTACAGCGTCTGATTTCTATGTGTGGCTGAAACAATGTAAGTTCGTACCCTGTAAGTCGCGCTATAGTCAAGTGTTGTGTTTGCGTTCTATTTACAAGAACCTCTACTGCATGTGGTACTTGAACTGTCAATGGATGTCCTAACACTATGGCATCGCTTTGTCTGATTGCTAAAGCTGTCGCTGCCACTGATTTTAGGCATGCAGGCAAAGCCTGAGCTACGGGATCTAATGTACTAGAAAAATAAGCCCATGGTTTGTGTGCTCCTGCTTGTTCCTGTGTGAGTACTGACAAGGCAGTACCTTCGCGTTCTGTAACAAAGAGTGTAAACTGTTTTCTGTAACATGGCGTTGCTAAAACAGGTGCTTGACATAAAGCTTTCTTTAGGCTTTCAAAAGCTTGTGTATGTTCCTGGGTCCAAGGGAGAACAGTCGATGTGGCTGCCTCCTGTGTTGTCAACTGAATGAGTGGTTTTGCTAGAAATGCATACTGAGGGATCCACTGTCTACAGTATGAAGTGAGGCCTATGAAAGCCCGCACCTCCTTTTGTGTCTTGGGTATTGGTATGTTAGCTATTAACTGAATGCGGTCGGGTGTAAGCTGCCTTCCCTCCTTGGACAGCGAGTGTCCAAGATAAATAACTCGCTGGACACAGAATTGCAGCTTAGAAGGGGACACCTTGTGCCCCTTTTCGGCTAGAAATTGTAAAACTGTCAGTGATGCTTTTTCACATTCCGGTTCACTTCTCGCGGTGATCAACAGATCATCGACATATTGAAGCAAGGCAGTGTTAACTGGCATGTGGATACTGTCAAGTTCTCGTTTCAGTGCTTGGCTATAGATGCTGGGGCTTTCTGTAAATCCTTGAGGTGCGCGTGAGAATTTAAAGCTACGTCCATTTAAACTAAATCCGAACAAATATTGGCTTTCCGGATCTATTGGGACGCTGAAAAAGGCATTCTTGAGATCGATTACAGTAAAGAATGTCGCTTCGGAATCAATAGCTGTCAGTAATGACGAGATATCTGGGACCACAGGAAATTGTGGCACAATGCATTTGTTTAATTCGCGCAGATCAATAACCAATCGATATACTGGCGGGGCCTTTGGATCTGTTCGTTTAAGAATCGGAATTATCGGTGAATTACATACATTGGAGTCTGTTTCTACAACTACTCCTTGGGTAATGAGCTCGTCAATGATTTGTAGTAAAGCCACTACAGCATCTGGTGGTAACTTGTATTGTCGCATTCGTGGTAGCACCACTCCTGCCTTTAATGTGACTCGATATGGTGTAATATTCATGCATCCAACATCAGTAGGGCCTTGTGCCCATAGATGTGTAGGTAAAGTCTGCAGTCGGGGATCCATGTCTCTAGATACATAGTGACCTTTAAAATCACGTAAAAACAACCTTACTCCTTCCGGAGAACAACATATTATAGCTCCTAGAGCTTTCAGTGTTTTTATGCCTAACAGATTTTCTGGACATGATTTAGTAAGTAATAAATCTGTAGTTCGGGTCAAAGGTCCTATCGTAAGTGGGAGAGGTTGTGACACTTCATTAACAATAGGTTTTCCTGAAAAACCAAGGGAAATATTTTGTGAGCCTGAGAAGGGTGCCCCTGGAACTTCACTACGTTTTATGGTCGTTCGACTTGCCCCTGTATCGAGTAAAAATTTTCTGTCTTGGCCTAATAATTCACTATGTACATAAGGTCCTTCTTGATCTACAGGGATCTCGATAAGGGGTAAGTCAACTTCCCTCTCTAGGCTTGTTCATGCGTATCGCTGGTACTCAGGATATTCATACTGTGCGGTCTGATACATTTGTCGTGTTGTTGTCTGTGTGGCAGCAACAGGCAGCGCTGGTGCAGCTGGCACAAACTGTATAGACTGTTGTGCGGCTGGCATGGCCTGTGCATGCTGCGGAGCTCCTTGTTCATTCTGATCTTGTCTAAGTGGCCGTGGTCTTTCTTGTGTTTTACCTATGGCGATATTATGTTTTAAAACTGGACAATCGTGTACGTAATGACCTGGCTTTTTACAATAATTACATGTCCCTTTTACAGGTCCTGCTGAATCGGAATGTGTCATACCCTTTTTATGTCCTTCAGCTGGAACTGTCTGGGAAACTAGCATTTTAATTTTTGTGTCTTTCATGCGTCTGTGTTCATGTTCTTGTTCCTCTCTAATTCTATTGTGATGGTACTGTAACATTTGTAACATTTGTGATGGAGTGTTACCTTGCCAGGTACTCTCGAATTTTAATACTCTATTCTTTACTTGGGGCAGAGCATTTTCTACTAATTTTGTTACAAACAGATGTGGGTATGATTCGCTACTTGCTTTTAGGCCACTATTTATACCAAAACATTTTTCAAATCGGGCATAGTAATCACTAGTGTCTTCATCTTGCTTCTGTTTACAGGCTGAAATTGTACCCCAATATTCCTTTTTCGTAGTCAATAAACGTGGCAGTACCTGTACTAATAAACCTGGTAGTGCTTTAGTTTTATCCCCAAGTCCTGCTCCTGCAGTTCGGGCCTTTTCTTCTGCTTCTAATACTGACCATTCTATCTTTTGGTCTCCTACCTCCCACTCTTTTTCCCTGAGTTTCTCATAAATGCCAGCAGGCATCAATACCTTTAATATTGTCATAATGTCGGGGTAGGTATACTCTCCCATGAGTAACATGTCTTTAATTTCTCGGTGAAAACCCGCTGGATCTTTGTCATGACTGGGTACCACTTTCTTCATTTCTAACAATTCTATTTTTGATATGGGCGTATATACAAATACGCGCTTAAACTCATTGTCCTCGCCTTTTATTGGGTGCACTTCTCGTAAAGGATTCTGTCTATCCATGTAATACGTGGTTCTTTCCTTGATGGGCAATGAGACACGGTCTGAACATACAAAAAGAATATACTGCTTTCTTGATTCTAGAATTTCTTTAATTAATTTAGTACCTGAACCTCTCCATCTATTCATAAGCAATTCAGTCAATATATCAGGTAAGGGACCAGGGTCCGAATGCTGACTCTGATATAGTATAATGAGTTGCTGAATCATATAAATCCCAGCTAACCGCTGTTCATCTGGGGTGAGATTCAAAAATGCGCGTGCTACTGTATCATCACTATATTTTCCGGGACTGTCAACCCAATGGACAGCTGACCTGGCTAATTCTTGTTCATCCATAGAATCGAGAAAATGATAACCCCTTCGTTCTCGGAGTAGTTTGTCGGCGGCTTGGAACGAATGCTCGTTAGACCTGATGTTAATTATAGGTATTTGGAAATTCCTGTTATTATCTGGACATATCGGACGTATCGGGTCAATAGGACATCTATTACTATTACAAGATCTTCCTTTACCTACATAGGCTATGGTGTCTGACTGTCCTGCGGGCAGTCCTGACCCTTCTTCCTCGTTTTGTTCGAACTCGTCTACCGCTAATCTTTCTTCGTGTAGGCGTTCTATTTCTTTACGGATCTTTCGGCACATGGCTATTATACAATTTTGTTTATCATGTCTACCTTCTGATATATTCTGGCTCCATCTGGTAAGAATTTGCATTGCTTCCGGGTCTACCCCCGGTCGGTCTTCATTTCTGATCACACAATTTATGAGGAAACGTAACAGTTCCCCCTGTATCTCCACTTTCTGGTATTCCATAGCTCTATTAATACATTCTGGATCTCGCCCCGTTTGGACAAAATGGTATATTTTATCTAGATGCGCAGTCATTCCTGGTAACTTCCCTAAGTACACTGCGGCTCGTCTGATACGCAATGATGCCAGGATCATTTCGTCCTCTTTGCCGGGTACAGGGTCATATCTGCAATCTATAAGAAGTTCCTTAAGCGTACGGGCACTTACGAGTTTGGGGGTACGTGAATGTGCTGACTCTTGAAACGTAAGTTTATTTATTCTGGGTGGCGTAGAAAAAATGTTGCTAGCACCTCCCGCAGCCCCATCTGGGGTGTCGGGCGTGAAAGGATTCGTTGAACGTGACACAGCAACTATAGGTGTGGACACAGCTATAGAAGCAGCTGTAGGAACAGATGTAGAAACAGATGTGCTTGCCGGAACTTGCGACACGATCTGTTGCTGTAGGGATACGGGTACTGGGTCTTGGCGTTGATCCTCCCTGATAGGCGGTCTATGTGGGGCGGAATTAGCATACTCGGGAGCTGCGTCATCTAAATATGAGGAAAGAAAAACATCTTCTGCGGTTCTAGGATGCCCCTTAGGATGTACCTTTATTGGAAATAATGGGGGTGGCAAGTCTTTCGGTGTTTCTGGAGTAGCTTTAGGTAATCCTTCGGCCAGAAGGGGATACATACCATTCATAAGGGCATTTCTTTGTCTGTCTACTTGTTCTGATTTCACTCGGATACCTTCCTCAATTAATAGATTTTCTCGAACTTTATTGGAATTCTCTTTACTCTTCTCCTCCTGTCTACGTGCTTTTTCTGTACGTCTGAGATTCTTTACGCCATAATTCAACGGCATCTTTCTGTGACTGTCTGACTTTCCTTTTCCATAACTCTTCCTCGACTTTCATGATGCACTCTGCATCCCAGGTCCCCGCTGCGGGCCACCTCTGACTTTCTGGTAATTCCTTGGTGTAGTCTACCCATAAATCAAGAAATAATATAGCGTCTAAGCCATGTTTATGATACATGAAGTACCCTGGAGTGTCCCTAGGAGGAATAGGAACGGCTTCTTCGAGTACCCCTTTTCTTGTAGTGATCTGCCTTAGTTTCGAAAAGAGCGGCATATTGAGAACTGATCTGATACTTGATTTTGAACACACTTAGTACAAAAGCACAATAATGAACAACCATTCATACCACAATATGCAGGACGTTTAACACATTAAATATTAAACATTAAACATTTTTTTAACCTTTAAAATAACCAACAATGATGATCGTCTGCATAACTGATCACCAAGCATAATTCTTTGACAATAACTAGATACTTCGGAATACTTGATATACTGCTAAACAGTACATATACACTGCTAAAACAGTGCAGACCGGATTTGTGTACCCAAACCCGTCTTGACCGGCACAACCTATGTGCACGTCAGAAATGCCTCCCCAGTAATGGTACTCACCGGGTAGCTTCGGAAACGGAAGGCCTCGGAGACTGAACTTGGACCGGACTGGACTGGACTCGACTCGTCGGAAACTGGACTCGACTTCGAACTGGTGGGCCTCTGTATACCTCGGATCTTGCTCTCTCAGCTAGGCTCTGGTCGGGATACTTCGCACTTCTCACCGCCTCGTCTGGGTGTTGATCGCAGCCTCAGTCGCCCCCGCTTGACCGGAGGGAGATACAGGAAATCCTGCTGGTACGCGTTATTGTCCGTCCAGCTGTGGCAGGAGACCGGGCCTGCAACTCACCGCCGGCGCGTGAGATGAGAAAGTGTCCCTGTTCGGGCGCCATTCATGTGGTAAATAAAATTCCTTTACCGGGACTTAATTTGGTACGGAAACATAATAAAACAGCTCAGTAAAAATGAGAGGCAGAATCCGTGATATTAGAGGTTCGGAATGGGCTTTATTCCAATGAACGATTATAATCGGTTGCTCCAAGTTCCATCACCACATAGGTTCAGGAAGTGAAGTACATACTTTATTGACAAGAAATGACTTTTATAGTACATACATTACAATGAAGCGAATGCAGTAGGCGTAACAATTGATAAGGAAAATGACGATTCATATGCGTAACCGAAAATGGGTGTAATAAGGAGTAAAAAGGAACATAATTGGTTATGATGTCATATATAGGTGGATCTAGAAGATAATACTTGGCATAGATGCGCGCGCAGCAGCATGACGTGTGATTGACGTGCAACTAGGGGTTGAAGGGGACTTGACATTTAGCTCTACATGTGGAGACGAAAAGTCTGGGGGGGTCAAGTCAACCTAATCCCAAATCATATCTAACATCCTATGTTTAAAGAACTATGTTATCCACAAAAGAAGGACTCTCGGACAGAATCTATTCTATACTGACTGTGTGTGCGTGTACAAGCGTCTAAGTGTCTACACTAAATGCGAGGGGGTAGGAATATTCCATGGTAACAGGGCTATGAATTACTTGCATAAAGACAGAGAAGCCGGGCCTTTTGCTCGGTAGCTGGAAGAATGTTTACTTAAACTACTAGACAGGAATGCATCGGCTGAGGGGTGAAGCAGATAACTCGAAGGTGAAATACAGTTCTTGGCAGAGAATAGGCTGATGTCAGGCTTCGTGAGCCGCGCAGAGAATGGGACAAAGTTCATGGTCACGGTTGCAGGCTCAGACTGGAGTTTTCAGAGCCAGAAGGCAAGAAGAGTTCGACGACAGAATCAGGGCCTACTTGCCTGGACTGTAAAATGGCATAGGTAAACCATATAAAGCCGGTGGCTTTTCATACTTAGGAATGGAATATCCGGCCTATTCATGGCGGATCTGACAGAGGACATGTTGACGGTGGACACACATGTGTTTGCGTCTTCATAACTGGAACTGGAGGGAACATACATGTACTTGTAACATGCACATAGAACCGTTGGGGTCCAAGATAGGGGACATAACTGACCAGAAAAATCCATATTTCCACACTAGTGCAAGTCAAAAGAATCTCAACAGAATGTGACACATATACCTTGACAGGGTAACCCATCACAATCAGTTCACTCTGTTCCAGACTCATGTAAGTAGCTGCTACTGCTTTTAGACATCCTGGCAATGCTGCAGCCACTGTATCCAGAGTAGCAGAAAAATATGCTACTGGACATCGTGCCATTCCATGTTTCTGAGTTAGGACTGAGAGTGCACATCCATCTCTCTCACAACAGTACAATGCAAATTATTTTGTATAATCTCGCATTCCTAATGCAGGTACTCTACAGAGACTGCTTCTCAATTTTATGAAAGCATTCATACCTTCATCATCCAAAACAATCGGATCTTTTACATCCTTTCGTGTCAATCTCTATAGGGGTTTTGCAATCAGTGAGAAACTACATATCCACCCAACCATTCCCAAAAACATTTGCACCCCTTTCTGAGTTTTGGGTGGATTCTTCGGTTTAATCACACAGATTCTTTCTGGGGTTACTTTTCTGACTCCCTTTTTCTATTTTGTGTCCAAAGTACTGTACTTCCTGTTGACAAAATTGTAATTTTGTTGGGGACACCTGATGTCCCCTGTCTGCCAAATTGTTCAATAAGGCAATTGTCTCTGTCACACATGCCTCCCGTGTCTTTGATGCTACCAGTAGGTCATCAATATATTGAACCAAAATTGAATTTCCTGGCATGACTAAAGTCTCTAGGCATTTTTTTAAGATCTGATTTAAGATTGAGGGACTCTCTATGTACCCTTGAGGAACTCGGCACCATGTCAAAACACGGTCTCCCAACCGGAAAGTGAACAAATACTGGCTATTCGGATGGAAAGGGATCAAGAAAAATGCTTGACACAAATCAATTACTGTGTACCATTCATCATCACATGGAATTTGATAAAGAATCACTGCTGGATTTGGCACAACTGGGCAAAAGGGCACTACAATTGTATTTATTTTGCGTAAGTCCTGCACTATCCGGTACTTCCCACTGGGCTTTTTAATACCTATGATAGGCGAATTACAAGGACTGTTAATTATTTCTTTTATGATTCCCTGTTCAATCATTTGGTCAATTACTGGAGCAACTCCTGCAAACACTTCTGCACTCATTTTGTATTGAGGTGTATTTAGATAAACGCAACAGTTGACTAACAAGGATAATTATAGACTTGAATCACTACTATAATGCGAGTGTCCAGCCGGACAATCAATTTAATAAATCAAAAATGTCAAAGAACAAAAATACAAACGTAGCAATTACGTGGGACACAATCCTGCATCCTACATGAACACATGACAAATACATTTAGAACAAAAACATATCAGGCAAGACGGGGTAGCTTGTGGAATATTGAGCACAAGTACTAACAAGCTTAGAAAAACAGTAACTGCACTCTTTTTATCATGTGCGATTAACGTGCAAACTGTTTACATTAGTCAACGACGTTTCGATCCTTTAAAAACAATAATAGGATCATCATCAGGACAGTTAAGGTGCAAGCATGAATCAATGAAAATAGCCTGTAGAAAATGAGGAAAAGGGAAGGAGATTAGGGAACGTCTAATACAGAGCCGTAAAACATTGTGCCAGCCGTGGGGCAGTCAAGGCACGTGGTTGAGTGCACTCCGACCATGAAATGGCGAAAGGTAGGTGAGGCACTGTGTGACAATTAATGAAGTGCTTGGTGCAACTCTCACACTCACAACCAAGCCCTCAGGCCATCAGCCACTCGTACCTTCTGGGCAGAAGCACCACGCGCACGATATAACCCGTCGTACCCTTGTGCAGCCCACATTGCCTGTAGTTCTCAGTTTCCCGCTTGGCGGTGTTCACTCGCTCACAACCAAGCCCTCTATCCATCAGCTACTCGTACCTTCTTGGCAGACATACCACGTCCTTGTTGTATATCCTTTGCTGCAAGAATTCCAGTGATTTTATCCTCTATCCTTTAAATAGGCACTTAATTAATTGTCACAGTGCATCACCTTCCTAAATCTAACCTTTCGTCATTTCATGGTCGGAGTGCACTCAACCACGTGCATGTTGCGTCTGTTTCACACCTTGACTGCCCCACGGCTGGCACAATGTTTTACGGCTCTGTATTAGACGTTCCCTAATCTCCTTCCCTTTTCCTCATTTTCCACAGGCTATTTTCATTGATTCAGGCTTGCACCTTAACTGTCCTGATGATGATCCTATTATTGTTTTTAAAGGATCGAAACGTCGTCGACTAATGTAAACAGTTTGCAGGTTAATCGCCCATGATAAAAAAGTGCAGTTACTGTTTCTCTAAGCTGGTTAGAAATTGTGCTCAATATTCCACAAGCTGATATGTTTTTGTTCTAAATGTATTTGTCATGTTTTGGAAGTTTTTATTAACTGTATAGTTAATTAAAATCATTACAGTAGAAACAATCAATGTAAAAAAGCTAAAAACAATGATTTCGAACCTCAGTGCTGAGTAAAATTTAACACCCCTCCCCGAGTCCCACATAGTCTTTCCCCGGCATATAAGGACATGGTTTTGGAGCCCCCGTTTATGCCCTGAAGATAATCAACATTACGGAGCTCTAGAAACTGCCCTCTGTGGCGCACTAGGTGTCTTTCGAGGGGCGATGCTCTCTTCGAGAGCATGCGAGAGGGGCACTGTTGGTGCATCATTGGTGCGTCGTTAAGAAAACCCATCAGCTTTCCTCCACGGAGATTGCCATGCTCTTCCCCGGGGTTTAGCTGCTATCGTTGGCGACATTATTTTTTTTGATAACCAATTTTATTGACTTTTGATTGCAACAAAGAACACAGCACCATTTAGAAATACCCCTTAGAAAACAAGACCAAGACACAAACACATCACATTGATATAAAAGATTTGATGTACATACAGCCAATATCAGCAAACCCATTTCCAAGCTAGAGAGCATATCAGTCTTCTATCACTCTGACCCATTTGCCCCACATTTTACCAAATTTTTTAGGACGACCCCAGGCCACATAAAGAGGCCGTTCCTGTGCAGCACACCAGTCCACCCCCCTGCGCCAACGTGGGTGCGGTAGTACTGAGCCAGTGAGCTGCAATGTCCCTCTTGGCTACTGCTAGCGCTGTATTAAGGAAGAGTTTCTCAGCCCTGGTGCCATCCAGCCCCTCTGTGAAGCCCAGGAGAATATGTGTAGGGTCGATGGGAACCTCCCAGCCCAAGACCTCCGAGAGCTCTCCCGTTACTGACTTCCAATACCCCTGTATCGCAGGGCAAAGCCACACCATATGATAAAAATCAGCCTGGGAGTGGGAACAGCAGGGACAGAGGGCATCGAGTCGAAGCCCCGCGCGTGAAGACGCAGTGGTGTAAGATAGGCAGCATGTAAGAAGTATATTTGGACTAGACGCAGCCTCGCCGAGACCGCAATTATTTTAGGGGCCATCAGGGCGTCCCTCCAGTCAGCGTCATCCAGAGTCCCCAGCCAACCCTCCCACTTGTCTCGGAGTTGTGAGAGGGAGTTGGGAGTGTTGTTGGTGAGTGAACGGTAACTCTGGGAGATCCCTCACTGTCCCAGATCGCCTGTCATGACCTGGGCCTCAGGTGGACTATACTTGGGCAGCGCAGTGCCGTCCGAAATATAGGAGCGGAGGGCATGGCGCAGCTGCAAGTATCGGAAAAACTGAGATGAGTGAAGGGAATGTCAGGTCTGCAAATCCTGGAAGGAGCGTAAGAGGGTACAGTTACATACATCGCCTAGCAGGGAAATCCCAATGAGATCCCAGAGCCGGAATCCTGAAAGGGAGGCGACCTCCCGGAGCCGGGTGCCGCACCACAAGGGGGTATACTGGGTCAACTTACCCGACCAGCGGGTATTATTATTTATTATTATTATTTATATTTATATGGCGCACAAATCATCCCCAGAGGGATCTCTCTGCGCCTTTGGGGGCAGACTTCAGTGACCCAAGCAACTCAGTTAAATAACCAGGTCTTTAGGTGCTTCTTGAAGATAGTTAGATTGGGGCAAGAGTGCAGATCTAGGGGCAGCAAATTCCAGTGTTTGGGTGCCAGATAGGAGAAGGCACGCCCCCCCCCATCTTAGCTTTTCTGATTCTCGGCATTTGGAGAAGCTTTTGGCCGCTAGATCTTAACAGACGTGCCGGAGAGTACCATACTAGCTTCTTTGTGAGATATAAAGGTCCTTGTCCGAAAAGTGCCTTGAATACCGCCAGCCAATTCGACCCCAGAATGGTGCCCAGTCGGTTCACAGCTATGGTGCCCATGGCCCAGTGGCAAAAGGTCAACAAGCTGCTCAGTCCTTTATCCTTCCTATATGCACACCCCCAAAAACCCCTTTAGTGCGCCCTTAGTGGAGCACAGCCATTCAGTGAGAGGCAGATTCAGATGATTCTTGCAGAGTTGGAAGATTAGGCAGATGGATCCTGCAACTTGCCTTGAAGGGCTAAGCTCTCCTCTACGCCGCTGCACTTTCCGCCTTCATCCCAACATCTGACAGAGGTCAATTTTTTCGTTTTGCGGCAGGAAGTGCAGGCTCTTTTGGCCAAAGGGGCTAGCGAGAGGGTGCCTGCGCCCGAAGTCGGACATAGTTGCTATTTCCTCTACTTCCTGGTGTCCAAAAAGAACAGAGGCCTGCTGCCTATTATAGGCTTGCGCCTTCTGCAGGCCTTCCTCCACAAGGAAACATTCAGAATGATCACATTGGCCCAAGTCTTCTCTGCCCTAGACCCTGTAGGGTAGTGCTGTACCTGCAGGATGCCTATTTCCATATACTCATCCTGCCGGCCCACCAAAGTTACCTGCCGTTTGTGGAAAGGAGGAACATTGTCAGTTTGGTGTGCCCCTCTCCCCCCTGATTGAAGTAGTGCCTCTTGGGTGGTCACGATATTGGTGGCAGCACTTCTTCTGAAGTAAGGGGTACCAGTTAAAGTACCTCAACGACTTGTTGAAAGCGGGCTCGCACCAGGCAGTCATCAACCATCTCCAGACTTCAACAAACCTCCTGTCATCTTTGGGGTTCACTATCAATGTCCCTAAGTTACACCTGACTCCTTCTAAGATGCTTCTCTTCACTGGAGCCACTCTGGACACAGTTCAATTTCGGACCTGTCCCCCCAGGAAAGAGAATTCAGGACATTCAGGCTATGATCCCGATCTTTCAGCCTCAGTCCTAGATATCAGTGAGATCAAGTCTGAGGGTACAGGGACTGATGTCCTCTGCATCCTGCTGGTCAAACACCACAAATGTCATATGTGGGTTCTGCGCGAGATCTGAAGTCTCAGTGGGCCCAGCATCAAGGGGACCGCTCTGACCACGTTCTGATTTTGGAGGAGACCGCAAAGGATCTGCAGTAGTGGTTGCTGGACCACGATCGGGTCAGTGACAGACCCTTCTCCCTTCCCCACATAAAGCTGACAGTAGTGATCGATGAGTCTCTTGTGGGCTGGGGCTGCCACCTGGGAGAGGTAGAGATCAGAGTTCTCTGGTCTCCGGTGGAGCCCTGGCTCCATTTCAACCTTCTGGAATTGATGGCCATCCGACTGGCGCTGTAAGCCTTCCTTTCATCCATCCATCAAGGGAAGGCTGGTTCCGGTGCTCACAGACACCACCACCACCACCACCACCACCACCAATAGGGCGGTGTGGGGGTCACTGACTCTACCCTATGCTAGAAGGCTTTGCGCCTCTGAAAGCAGCTTGACGTCCATTGAATTTTCCTGGTGTGAATCACCCGACAGGATCATTGAATACCAGGGTGGATGAACTTGGTGCCTCACGTAACACGAGTGGCAAATACACCCAGAAGTGGTGCACGGTTTCTTCCACAAATTAGGAGAACCATGGCTCAATCTGCTTGCCACTGCTGAGAACGTGCAATGCCGGCACTTCTGCTTTTTGGAGTTTCAAGACATCTCGCACTTCGAGACGAGTGCCTCCTGTAGTGGAACATGGGACTCCTGTATGCCTCTCCACCATGCCGTTCCTGCCCGAGTTCTCAAGAAGATCAGGTCCCACCAGGCCCAAGTTTACCTATTGGCTCTGGACTTGGCATGGAGAATATAGTATCCGGCGCTCCTGGGATTGAGCATCTGTCCTCCAATTGGGCTGCCTTTCTAGGAGGACCTAGTGTTGCAGCAACATGGCAGGGTTCTGTAGCATGGCCTTCACAGTCTTCACCTTCATGCATGGAAATGTAATGGTAACAGCTGAACACTTTAGATTTTCCTTCGGAGGTGGTTACTGTAATCTTGGCAGCAAGGAGTTCTTCGACTAAACTGTATACGCCTGTTAGGACAAACTTGTGGGGTGGTACAGCTCTCTGCTGACGAGTCCTCTTCAGGCCTAGGTCTCTGATGTGCTAGTGTTTGTTTTGTTCTTAGCCTGGCAAGGCCCTGACCTGGGCACAGTTAAAGCGTACCTTTCAGATCTTTCAGCCTTTCTGCGGTTGCTAGATCAGCCCACTCTGTTCAAATCTCCTGTTATGCGATTTCTGAAAGGGTTAAATTAGTTTCCTCCCTCTCCCTTGGTCATGCCTCAGAGGGACCTTTACTTGGTCCTCACATTTGTAATGTGCACCCCATTTGAGCCACATTGTCAGCTTCTCACCCTCAAGACAGTATTCCTTCTCGCCAGAACAGCTGCGTGCTGTGAGAGTGAGCTTCAAGCTGTTTGTGTCAACTTTCTATACACCACCTTTTCCCTTCCCAGACAAGCTGGTTCTGAGGACTCGGGCATCATTTCTGCCAAAAGTTGTGACGCCGTTCCACATCGGTCAAACCATCACCCTGTCAGCATTCTCTGTTCTGCCTCACACCTCCAAGGAGGAGGAAAGACTTCATCTCTCCTATGAGAGCGCCGAAGTTCTACATAGATTGTACCAAAGGCCACCAGAGGGACAATCTCTTTGTGGGGTTCTCGGCAGCGAAAAAAGGCAAGATTGTGCAGAAGAAAACCATCTCCAGCTGGATCATGCTGAGCATTAAGATCGTCTATGCATAGGTTAAAAAGCAGTCTCAGGAAGGACTGCATGCTCAGTCTACCAGGGCCAAAGCTGCTACCACTGTGTTAGCACGAGGAGTCTCTGTCCTAGACATTTACCAGGCAGCTACATGGGCGTCCCTCTATTTACGCATGAAGCACTATTCCCCGATAGTCAGGTGTGTCAAGAGAGGCACCTTGACTGCTCGGTCCTGCAAGACTTTCTTGTTTGCGTCCACCCACAAGGCACCTCCTAAAAGGTAATGCTTTGGTATCTATTCAAAAGGTTAACAATCTATAACTAGCAGTCTCTATCAGAAGAACAAGTGACTTACCTTCGGCAGAGACTATCTAGGCGCAGATTCCTCACCAACACTCTCATTCTCCTCGTTCTGTAGACTATCTATTAATAAGTTCCCAGGTCAAGGAGTGTGCCCAATGGTGTACCAATTGGTTTTTGGGGCTCTGCGTCTGGGTGCATGGACAGTTGTGAAATCTGCTAATGTCAGCTCACGGGACTGATGACTAAATGGGCTCCACACGTCATGTCCAGAGCAGAATGATATTGGTTCGGAGCTGCACCTTCTGGCATACATAGGTACTGCTGAAAAGTTCAGATCTAATCTGGTACCTGGGGAAAATACAAACGTAAGCAATCTGGGGCTACATAGAGTCTCAACCAGAAAGAGCATTACAGAAGGTAAGTAACTAGTTCTTCAGTACATTTTCAAATTCATAAAGACTTGGTGCCGTCTTACTTGACATGGGGGTGGGAAATCCATGCCTCCTTGATATCTTCCATGATCTAAGGTAATGCTCTTAGTTAAAAGTGGCAGAAGTTGAAGAAATTTAGTATCACTGGTTCACCATTACCTAAATTATCGTAGGCAAGGCAAATGGTATGTTAGCAGTGAGACAGTATTTCTAAATTGAAAGCTTAAATAGTTTAGCACTTTGTTTAGCTCTGTGATCATCAAAGGTGAGTAAGAAATGATAATTACTTAGAAAATAGATTTCTGAGTGGCCAATGAGGTTAAAAAAAAAAAAGAGGAGACCCATAAGGGCAGAATGAATTAATACTGGGTCAACAGAAATACTAACATGAGCCATATGCATACAAACACAACACAACCAGCACTAATGAAAAAGATACAATGGGGATCCGCCAATTTTCTCCATGACCTTAAATCATCTCCTGCCTAGGAGATTGTGAAACCAGGAAGATTTAGACTCATTAGTTAAGCAAATTTAAATCAGCAATAGGCAGTGAAAATGTTTACAAAAACAATCAACAGATATCTAACCTCTGCCAAAACTAAATTTAGGTATAGGAAAGCAAAATTAAAAGAAGCATCCCTATGTCATCTGCAGTAATTAATTTGAGATGTGTTGTGTAGTATACTTAAGACCCATATTGGATGAATTTGACAGTTTTGACAGATGTTGATCAACTGAAGAATAATTCAGAAGCAATAGCACTAAACAGCCTAATACGATGAAAGATTACTTAGAAACATGCTAGATTGCTGTATTATTTACCACGGGTGTTTGATTTAAGAAAGAGGACTACTTATTAGTGAATGAATGCTGCACGAAGTGAACGCTTAAAATCAATATGGCAAATGTAAATTGAAATTAAACTTTTTTCTGTTGGACATTCCTTACAATGAACTAAAATGTATTTAGGTACAAGATATATATTTATGCATAGATTGCATTTTATTTTCATATGACCTGAATAGATCCTTTATTGGTGTGGCAATACCATATCTATTACATTTCTTGCATTGTTAAAGTGATTTATACAAATTGAATAGTACCAATATGCTTTTGCAGTCTGTGTCTTTTATAGTTCAGAGATTTCTCTATGTTTGGGTTGCGGGTGGTCTAATTTTGTGTTTGAATGCATATGTCTATTGTAGGGTAGTAGAAAAGAATTTGGTGGAGATGTTCAGTTTTAATTATTCGCAGTACAATATATGTTGTATATTTGATATATAAAACATGCACAGAAAAACAGCTATATGAAAATGTTATGAAAGTATTTTTCTGATTTGTTCTATACACACTGAAGGATCTAATAGTTATGATTTTCATACAATTTAAAACATATCCAATGTGTGTACGTGGGCTCTGTAGTATTAAAAAATATAGTGGCATCAGTGGCAAGACGACAAGCTGCAATTTGACAAAATGACAGGACCCATTTTAATATATATATATTTACCCCTGCCTGGAGTGGTAAAAGGCTTTTTCCATTTTTCAGCTCGGTGTGGATGGCACTGTACCAATATTATGCTTAAAAACTCCGCTAGAAAACCAGACATTTGAGGTGAGCAGATTCAGAGTGCTGCTGGCGTTGTAAAGTGCTTCATATAAAGGAGCTTCTCTATGCCTAAACTTGGAAACTACCTGGCGCAGAGTTCCTGCTTCCTTTTTTGCATAATTCATACCTCTCGCTCTCTCTATATCTATATCTATATTCACGGAAAAAAACATAGGTTTCAGGCACGTTATAGTTAGAAATTAGCATTTAAAAAACCTTCGAAATTCACTGAACAAACCATAGGTTTTAGTTGGACATTGCACTCGTACAAAACCCGCGAAATTCCCCCGTCATAGTTAGTTCAGCTAACTATAACTCGCGCGCCCGCAATGCACTGCTGATGACGTCACATATTACATCACTCATGACATGGTCAGTGACATCACTGATGACATCACTAATGACATCATCCATGTGAAAATTTCATGCATCTTCTCACACCTAATATAACTTTTGATACACCCACTATAAATTACAGACTGCCTTTCTCAAAACCATTGACACTACAACACCAATAACTACATAACCACTCACTGATTCTTACGTCTACACACACATCCACTCACTCACTCACCTGTACAATAACTAATACTTACAGTCACTCAGTACAGGACTACCATATACCCTCATACACCTATAGAGACACTCACACACCGCCACTCATCCATAGAGGTACTCACACATCTTGTCAGTCATGCAAATAATTATTCACACTCCCATTTACTCACCTATACAGTTATACACACACCAGCTCACTTACTCATACAAATACTAGCACATTCTTATACAATCACTGATACAAGCAAACACTCATCCATGCAGCCACTCTCACAATCACACTCTCACTTATAGCCATTTCTATACTCTAACACATATATATACTGCCTTTCATACATGTAGTTACTTACACATGTACAAATGACATATAAATTCACTCACTAACACACCCATACACACTCACCCACCCATACAGTCCATCACAGATGCACACTTCAAACTATGCACCCAGTGAATCATCCACTCACATCTATGCACAGAGTCAAACACACCCCACCCACACAAACACTCAGGCACCCATACAGATACTCAGACAACCAATCAATAACTCATATAGACACTTACGTAGTTATTCACAAACCCATGCAGTCGCTTGCACACCAACAGACAGACGGATACAGAGATTCATACAGTTTAGTCACTAACCCATGCATTCAGTAAGATATGTTTAACCACTCACTTATAGAGTCAGTCACACACCTAGTAAAATATCCATTCAGACACTTATACATCCACTCATTCTTCAATATGCTTCTCTCTCTATATATATTAAAAATATTTAAACTTTACAGAAACGCACAGCCACTGGATGATGTCATTTGAGATGTCATCAGTGATGTCATGAGTGATGTCACTGACCATGTCATGAGTGATGTAATATATGACATCATCAGCAGTGCATTGCATTGCGGGTGCGCGAGTTATAGTTAGCTGAATGAACTATAACAGGGGAATTTCACAGTTTTTGTATGAGTGCAATGTCTAACTAACTATAACTTTCCCAGTGAATTTCAAAGGTTTTTTAAATGCTAATTTCTAACTATAAAATGCCTGAAACCTATGGTTTTTTCAGTGAATTTCATAGGTTTTTCAAATGCTAGTTTCTAACTATGCCTACAGAGGTAGGACATGTGAAGAAAGAAGAAAAAACGCACAGAAAGAAGCAAAAGAAATGCAGAAAGAAGCAACAGAAGTGCGCAAAGACAAAGAAAAGTGCAGGAAGAAGCAAGACATGTGCAGAAAGAACCAACAGAGGAGCAGAAAGAGGCCTTGTTCCAAAATCATCCTGTGCCCACATCTTTTCCAGACGGGTACTGGTGGTAACTGACTGACTAACTAACCAGGCCTAGAGCCAGTGCTATGCTAAGACACTTATAATACAGTGAAAACACCTACATGCACTAGGGAACACCATGCGTTGGGGTACCCCTGTGATTAGCATGACCTCCTCTGTAAGTCCCTAGTACATAATAGGGCAGAGGGATTAAAACTACCTCTCAAAATGCGCTACGGGGCGCGTTTGCACAGTGGTGAAGCAAACCTGCCCTGTGGCCATTTTAAGTTGGGAGATTAACTCCCCTTCAATGCGGACGGTCCCTGGGATCCAACTACCCAACCAGATACCTCCAGTAAGCGCCACAGAGCTGCGTTGCAGAGAGGTGTAAAAAGGGGCATGGCCTGGACCACGTCTCTTCAACGCAGCGGGAATTAATTCCCCAACTGAAAACATCCCACAGGGCGTGTTTGCACAGTGGTGAAGAGAGGGGGCGGGGCCTGAGGTGATGTGTGCAAACACGCCCTGTGGCACATTTTCAGTTGGGGAATTTTTTGGAGGGGGCCTGCCTTTGAGTTTTTTTTTTTTTTTAAATTATGAGGGAGGGGGGCCGTGTGGCCCCCCTCCCTGGCCACTTTTGGCCCCGGGGACCCCATCCCCCTGGGCCTGTGGGGGGGGGGTCCCCAATTCCCCCACAGTCCCGCCGGCTCCCCGTCTCCTGCGGGAGCCGGCATTGCTTTTCCACACGGGGAGCTGCTAAGATGCAGCTCTCCATGTGGAAAAGCAATCTGGTTTGGTTTTTGGAAGAGCGAGCAGGTTCCCTGCTCTCTCTTCCAAAAACCAAACCAGTGTTTGCTATGACAGGGCGGGAGCCTCGCGGCTCCCGCCCTGTCATAGCTTCATAGCAAACTGCAGTGTCCTGGGAGTGGGCACCCCGGGACACCCCTGGGGGGGTGGTGGTCCCCAGGGCCATCATTGTCTCCTGGAGGGGGGCCGCGCCCCAACATTGTGAAAGCCCCGGGGCTTGGGCGTCCGTTACGGACCCCCGCATTTAAAAATTAGTACGCCGGGGAGGTGGCGGTCCCTGGGGCAAGCCCCCCCACACAGGTCTTTTTATTTTATAAACAAAAGCCCCGGTGGCGGCGGTCCCCGGGACAGCGGGGGCGTGTGCCCCCGCAAATATTCATGCTCTACCCCGGGGGGGGGGTCTCCAGGGCAGTGTGGGGGGGATTGGGCGTCACACACACATGCCCCCGGGACCTGGCCCACCCGGGGGCTTTAATTAAGCGAAGCGCGGGAATCCGCGCTTCCTTTTTTTTTTTTTCGGCCGAAATTCGCACTGGGGGCGCGAATCTCACCAATTAAATTTTTTTTAATGCTTTTTTTGGCCCTAGGGTCCTCGTGGGACCCCCTAAGCAGGCCTAGGGGGGTCAGGGTGTTTCTACCCTGCCCCCTTTTCTTGTTTTGCGCCTTTCTCTCATCTTGTGCCTCAGTTCTACAGAGGCACAAGATGGCTGCCAACACTTCCTGGTTTGGAGTGTTGACAGCCAATTAGAATAAAGCTAGTGATCAGGAGGGTGCGCGGATCCACTGCGGCCATAGATATCACTATCTTTATTTCTCAAAAACTACTGAACGGATTTACACCATTTTTAAAAAGGACGCTTTCTGAGCCGAGCAGTACCATTGTGCCAAATTTGGTGTAATTCCGTTCAGCAGTTTTTGCTATAATTGTGTCTAAACTTTCCAATGGGAAATTGATTTTTGGACCTCTAATTTTTGATTTTCTCAGGAACTACTGAACGGATTTACACCATTTAAAAAAAAGGTCTCTTTCTGAGCCAAGGGCTACCTTTTTGCAAACTCTGGTGTAATTCCGTTCAGCAGTTCGGGCTGTAGCCTGTTCCAAAATTTCCTATGGGAAATAACATGGAGAAAACACGTTTTGGGACCCCCCCTTTTTTCTCGGCCCCCCCTTGACAAATCACCCCCAAACTTTCAGGATAGGAGCTAACCGGAGCGCCCCACCTGTTTTGAAAATTTCGCGAAGATTCGGCATCCGGCACCAAAGTTATTGGGAAAAGAATGTTACGAATTTCCTATGGATAATAGGTCCTAACTATAACTACCTACTGGTGACCACCAGTAGGTAATTATATATATATATATATATATATATATATATATATATATACACACACACACACACACAGTACCCTTTCATGCTTAGAGTGTCACAAACACACATATATATGTTTAAGTTCATAAAAATTGCATTCAGATGAATCGATGTAGTATCATCCTTCAAGACAAAAACATTTTTTCAGCGTTTTCTTTCTGCACTGGTGAGAAGAACCTCACAGGTAAATACAAGTATGAATTTACAAAGATAAGTTTCATTGGAGCTGCAGACAGCGTACGATCCTTCAAAAGCATTTCTGGAGAGCAACCATGGGGGTTTCAAACAAATGGGTAATTTGGACAGAGTGTGCAAGTAGTCACATCATTACCTGAATCCTGTGAGGATTACAGTTTTTGTTTCAGACTATATGAATGGATGAAGTAAGTACGATAAAATAATGAGAATCTAGGGCTTCTTTTGTGCTGTCTAACAAACCCCAAAAGCATACTATGCAAATCTCACGTATGCAACAAACCCCAGGAGTGAGATGGAACACTCTAACAGTGATTGGTGCATTTTACTGATTCGCAACAGGCATATGATTAAGGCACATCGCCAAAACGCGTCATGCCGATCCTGCAGCAAATAAACACATCTTTTTGACTCCCCTGCTGTGTCCCTCTGTTTTTTTCTTGCCGAAGCAAATCCTTTTGTACATTTGTAGCGTGCTAGCCCCTGGTGCGCTTTTGGGGGACCCGGCTTGCAAGTGGCTGGTGTTTCATGGGCAAGAGCTTGTCTCTCGTTGTGTGGTTCCGAGGTATTGGATTGACACCGGCCCACCACCTTTAAGGACAGCAAAGCACCGCCGTGCGGTCACGGTCCGACTGCACGGAGAGACCTGGATTATGCACTGGAGTCTCCAGTACTGCGGAACTTGCTTTGTGTGGTTAAGGCATCTGGGGACCAAGGAGAAGAGTTTTTTGAGGCAGGAAGATCAGGATATTCTGAGATGCACCCATTTTTGCACTATGTTGAACTTTCCCCAGCACTCACTACGTGATTTCATGAGCAACTTATCTACCTGGCTGAGATGGTGCCTTCTGGGTACTGTACTCGGTGGAGGAAGGCTGCAGTGACGTACTCCGTATTAACTCGACCCAGCTGGATTCCCGCCATTCGGGAGATAGATGGAACACTCAAACAGTGATTGGTGCATTCTACTGATTCGCCGCAGGCATATGATTAAGGCACATCGCCAAAACGCGTCATGCCGAACCTGCAGCAAATAAACGAATCTTCTCGACTCCCCTGCTGTGTCCCTCAGGTTTCTTCTTGCTGAAGCAAATCCTTTTGTACACACATATATACATATATATATATATATATACACACACACACAATACCCTTTCATGCGTAGTGTCTCACACACACATATATGTTTAAGTTCATAAAAATTGCATTCAGTTGAATCAATGTAGGATCATCCTTCAAGACAAAAACATTTTTTCAGCGTTTTCTTTCCACACTGGTGAAAAGAACAGCACAGGAAAATACAAGTAAGAATGTACAAAGATAAGTTTCATTGGAGCTGCAGACAACGTACGATCCTTCAAAAGCATTTCTGGAGAGCAACCATGGGGGTTTCAAATGAATGGGTAATTTGGACAGAGAGTGCAAGTAGTCACATCATTACCTGAATCCTGTGAGGATTACAGTTTTCTTTAAGACTATATGAATGGATGAAGTAAGTACGATAAAATAATGAGAAACAAGGGCTTTTTTTGTGCTGTCTAACAAACCCCAAGAGCATACTATGCAAATGACACGTATACAACAAACCCAGCACATAAGAGAATTGTCGATAACACAATACACAATCAATTAAAGGTCACAGTAGAAATGTGTGTGCATTTTATTGATTTGGCTGCATTGCTTATGCAGATTGTGAGCAAATAAATGCACTAGCAAAGACAGTGCGTTACCGCCCCCACATTTGCACAAACCCCCATGTTTCGCCTTTTAAAGTACCATCATCTATAAATGTCCCACAAATAGTGTAAATTGCTAACACTTTTTCGGGTGTTGCCTTCATTTTGGTTGCATCGATAGGCACATGCCAAGATTTAATAAATAGAAATGCAGCAGTTCCTCCAGAAAACAGAAGTTCATCAATAAAAATGCCACTACAGTTCTCTATGCACACGTAGAGAACCGCCAGAGGAAAGGGTGTAGGGTCGGAATACTTTATGTATTTTTAAAAAATAATGGAATGTGCATCCAATCCCCTATCCATTCAACAAAAGTAATCAGAGCATTTGGTCGTCTTTCTGTCTGTAGCCAAGCAATAGTCCAGTGACGAACACATTGGGTTTTTCCTTCATGTTGACTTTCCCACCCGTGTCTTCGGTGACCTTCATGTTGTGCTTTTAGTCTCTGTTCAGTGATTCCAGAAGGCTTCTCAACTAAATGCCAACCCAAATGCTGACTGCAGGCCTCTATGGCGCACATGCACTCTTACTGTAAAACCAGAGCGACCTACAAGAAAGAAGACACCGCATCAGTTAAAAAAGCAACGTAAAGAAAATGAAGTTGACAATCATCCACCAATGGTTCAATGACAGAACTATGTTGCAATGAAGCAGTTGCAATTTAGAGACTTTCATTTAAAAGAGCATTTTCATTTGAAAGGTAATGATTGTGACGTGGACTTTTAGAACATGATGTCCTCCGGCTGACTGTTTACTACTAGCATAAAAATATGATTTCAACAAAACATCTTTGCTATTGCAAAGATATAGATAAAATCTAGTTTCAAGACCAATTGATAATACTTTAAAAAGCTCATATCTTTGACAGCATATGAGGTACTACAATAAGTCAGCTGTAAAGGAGCTATTGCTTAGGAATTTGGTAAACCTGCATCCAAGTAATTCTTTAAAGAGTAAAACAAGGTAACACAACATATATTCTTTATGTGAAGAAAAAGATATCGAAAAGGAAATTAAATTACATGTGAGTGGGTAAGCCTGTATTTCTTTTAAATTCAAATTCTTTAAAAATCTAGATGTTCATGCATGTGTAGATAAATTCAGTTTGTAAAAAGTATTATTATTGATACTATTATCAATTAAACCATGATTTTCATTATAGAATAAAGAACATACAATACAAAGTAAAACCACAAGTGCGTCCAGTGGTGAATCAATAGTGAATGGGCATTTTTGGCAGTAGAGTTTAGAAATGGTTTTGCTAACTGTTTCGGTCTGTAATCAAAGTCAGAATGTAGCCTTTCGTCAGGCATGTACACAATGGAATGTTTGCCGTGTGCGGCAGACTTCAAAACACTTTCAGTACTGAAATAACTTATTTAACATTAGGGCGGAGTATGGCAATCACGTACCAAAATCCTTATAGTTCATTTACTTATGGAAATTATTACGTGTCATATTTCTGGATATGATTTCCGCCTAAGAAGAAGCCGACGGAGGGTGGGAGGTGGACATTTTATAAATTGTTACTGCTGTCTAGCCAATATTTCAGTCAAGGTTAGGTTCAAGTTGATCGTCGGAAAATTAAATGCCTCAGATTGGGAAGAACACATTTTGCTGATTTGTGGTCTACCCAACACTTGACTCAACAGAAATCATCTGGGTCACGAGCAAATGCTTCAACCATATTTCCTAGAAATAACTATTTACGTTAGAGGGAATGAGAGGAATACACACTAGACCACTTTCTGTTTCCTCTAAAAGTCCTCAACACATAAAATGACTAGTGTATACACTCTGGTATAACAGGAGAATAATTAGTCTCCAGTCAGTTACCTGATTCGGGGTAGAGGGGTCAGAAGGAAAAAATTGCAACACCTCAATATGAACCAGCTAATAAGTATGCTTATTAGTTTCTCGAAAAACCCACTGAACATACAGAAAGTGTTACTGCAATCTACCTGTTCTCTAAAAACAAGAGACTCATAGTGAATTTGTTTCAATATACACCTGCATCTGGTGGAGATGGTATAGTGTTTGTGTTAACTGCAGCGTAAAACCCATTCGAGATCCAAACAGAATGACCACAACTATTGATTGATTAAATGACCACAACTATTGAGAATGTTGGTTTAAGCTGTCTTTTTCAGAGCCTTAGAGAGCACTGACAACATGGAAAGTTTGACAAGGTCTTTTACCTATCATATACCTCCACAATCTATTTCACCAGAATTATTTACCTTTCAAAAGACAGTTTTCAAAGATTTCAATGAACTGGAGGAAACACCTTATTACTCTAACCAGAATCTGCCCAAAGCAGAATTGGAAGCAGAAGGTCCCTCACTAACAATTCGAATATAATGACGAAGCCTGTAGAAAAAAGGGAAGTGCTGTTCTGCTTAATACTAAACGTACATAGATGAGGAACAGAGACCACTGCCTGATGAGAGCAGTTATACAACATCTTGCAAAACAGATCGTACTGAGGCCATCTTAGGGGAAACTAAGTGTAGGGTGGAAGAAGCAATCACCAGTGGATGGCTCAGGAAACAAGGTGAATTGTGAAGTCAAGAAAATTGAGAATCTGCTTATTTTACATTTTACCATCAATAGAGAGACAAACACCCGAAGGAAATCATAGCACAGGCTCTGTTCTAGAGCCACTGTCCAGAGTTGGAGATTTCTACACGACCTAAAGTCATTTTAGTCATATTTTTACATTTCATTAATAAATACAAAATCACATAACCAATGTACCAATTAATAGTTTGCAAAGTCGCATACAATTAAATAAGGGTTCATAGAAATGAAAGTGTTATGAAAGATTACATTTTTAGTCAAATGACGTGTTTTAATATTTTTTTCCTACAAATAATTGTCTTTGCAGTCGCCATAGTCATCCCGCTCTACATTTTCACTGTGATTTTAATTTTCCGAACACTCTTTGTTTGGGAGTCCAGAAGATGGCAGATATACTCACATCTGTTAGTGACAATATATTAGTAGTGTTCTTTGATGTGCTCCTGAATGCTTTTAAACCATTGTATTTGAGTGTTGAGACATATTCTGTGTGCACTGCTGCTTGGGGGATGAAGTCCACTATAGTCTTGAGGCTCTCAGGAGGCAAGGGGACCTCATACCCCACCAGCAGTGCGCCAGGAGGTGCATCTGCTGAGTGGTGCAGAAAGGGAGTGTAGCCTCGAGCCACCTCTCAGCAATCCAACAGTGTGGGGCTTACTGGTGGTAACGGGTCTTATTAGCCCCTAAGGACCCTCAGCAGCCAAGAGGACTTCATCCCCCCCCAACCAGCAGCGCCCCAGAAGGTGCGTTTGCAGAGAGGTGGAGGAAGGGGGTGGGGCCTCAGTGATTTGCATGCTTTTTTCCTATTTTTTGCAGGAAGGGTGGCTGCGTAGCCCCTCTTCCCTAGACTATTTTGGGCTACAGAGACCCCATTCCCTGGCCCATTTTTTGTGTTGCAAAAAAAATAAAAGGGGGGCCGCGCAGCATCCATATATATATTTTTATTTTTTAAAAGGGTAGGGGGTCCTGCGCAGCCCCTCTTCCCAGTCCAATTTCAGCCCCGGGGACCCCATCCCCCGGGGACAGGCTTTCATGTTTTGTTTTTTTTAATCGGGAGGGGGGCCAACGCTTTTGGACAGAGGGAGCTGCAAACATAAAGCTCCCTCTTTCCAAAAGCAGTTCTACTCCGCTTTATGAATGCAAGAGCATTTTTACTGCTCTCGCTTTCACGAAGCGGAGCAGTATTTGCTATGGCTGGGCAGGAGCAGTGCTCCCGCCCAGCTAAAGCAAACTGCAATGTCCTGGGGGTGGGTACTCTGGGAAATTGCTGGAGCTGACCCTGGAGGTGGTGGGCCCCAGGGCCATCCACGGCTCCACAAAGGGGGGCTGCGTGGCCCCCCTCCAACAAATATTAAGCCCCGGGGAGGTGGTGGTCCCGGGCTGTGGGGGGGGAGATAGGGGTTCAACCGAGTCACAAGATGGTTGCCAAAACTTATTGGTTTGAAGTGTTGGCAGCCAATCAGATCCCAGCACGAGATAGGAAGGGTTCTTTACATCTCTCAAACTACTGAACGGATTTACACCATTTAATAAAAAGAGTGCTTTTTGGACCAAAAGCTACCTTTCTGCCAAATTTTTTGTAATTCCGTTAAGCAGTTTGGGCTGTAGCCGTATCTAAAGCCTCCTATGGCCTTTAACAAGGAGAAAATGCGTTTTGGGCACCCTCTATTTCTCGGCCCCAGCTTGACAGATCACCCTGAAACTTTCAAGACAGCAGCTGAAGTGACTGGCATATTAGTTTTGAAAATTTCACGAGGATTCGTCAAACAACGCCAAAGTTATTAGCAAATTAAAAAAACACTCTTCCTATGTAAACTACATCCTAACTAGAACTACCTACTCGCGACCGCCAGTAGGTAACTAACACACGAATACACACACAATAATCGGAAGAAGCATTTGTGTAGATAAGGTTAAGACTTACTTTAAAATAAAAAGGGATTTTTGGTTTGTTTATAACTCTGGGACTATTTAACGAACATGCATCAGAGGTTCCAGGCAAACAGTGTCAGAGGCCATGTTTCAGCACGTTTTTGCAAATCCACTTAAGGAAGGAGGACAATTAAAAAAGCAGTATCAAAATAAGAGACTTTCCTCTCTGCTACAGAAAAAATAGCTGAATGGAATTACACTAGCCTTGTCATGAAGTCAGGACCTTACTCCAAGCAGTGCCTTTTCCTCGCTTGCTGTAAATACATTAATTATTTTTAGAGATATTTGCTTTTTAAATAGTGCTGAGCCAAATGATGTGTGTAGTGGCTGTTGGCATGCACCATGCACTGTTAACAAGCATGCACATAACATCGCTGATGGCATCTCAAAGTACATCAATGAGATCACGACATCATCAATGAAAAAGCTATATGATCAATTAAAATATGTGATGCGGCAAGCAAAGAAATAATTGAGGCTCACACTTTATACTTCTGAAAAAGGGCAATAAACCCATGAGTCTGTACAACTAATCCTTGGGGAGAAGGGTTAAGATCTTAGAATACGTTTGCTTTTATAATGTGTACTAGGCACAGGTGGACATTGAATTTTCAGGATAAAGGGAGATGATTAGCTTCACCCTGTGTTGTGGACATGTAAAACATAGCTGAAAGGTTGAGACATCCGAGTGCGACTGAAGGATGTATTGTCTGAATATTATTGCAGTTCACATGTCTTGCACAACAGGTAGAGGTTAGGTGATATTCCCACACAAGACCAGAATAAGGGCAGTATATATGATTTATGAATTTAAATGTATGTTTCACCTCTTATGCTAGAAAAAGTGTTTTTATTAGGTCCACTGGGAGCTACAGCTAATGTCACCTGAGCTATTAACATAGTCAGGGTACCAACTGCAGCATAAGGGTATGCCTACTTCATGTTTACAATCTTAGAATCAGTTATCAAAAGCTGTTGGCTAAGTGCAACACGTAGCTCTAAGGTTGGGTGTTGGGAAAAACCACATATTGTTGTACTTGTGGGTGGTGTGGGAGGATAAAAGGTCTCAAACTGTGCCTTGAAAAGATGTCATGTATGTGCTAAGGTCACTGTTGTACCATTTTGTCAAGTCTGAAGAGTCCATAAAAGTTATGTCATCAATGATGTCACTGGCGATCATGTGTGTGGTCAATGATGTAAATTGAGATGTCCTCAGATGTCTTACATAAGGCCATAAGTAAGGCATGGCGGAGGATACAAGTTATAATTTCTGTAGCTAACTTTAGCTGGCCAATGCCTGGGAATTATCAGTTTCATTCAAAACCTTAACTTCATCCTGAGTGTCTAGTGAACAGATTAACAATAAACAAAGTGCGACAGTGTATTAATAGCTAAGCATCATGCACATTGGGTAAAGTTCAACTAACTGGTGTGAAATTTGCAACAGTCAAATTAACCATTTAGAGCAAAGCACAACAGTGCAATGGTTAATGTTTAAACGTGGTTCTTTTTAATTCTTTCACAAATATAGTGAAGCACCAACCAGACATCTCATATATATTTGTTTTATTATCAATATCATCTATGGAGCAGTCCAAAGGGTCCTCATTACATTTTCTTCTCAAATGTGAGACAATTAGGAACCATCATTCTTAACATTATTTTGAAAATAAAAAGCAACATTTTTCTTACCTTTTCAGATTCCATGCTTGGACATCTCCAGTTATACAAATAATATTGCAAGTTGCCATCTCCTATTCCAAATTTGAGTTTTTCCAGGAATGTTTTATTCTCCATCAAATCTAGCGCATTAAATACATCAAATCCTTTCTGACAAAGTAAAAAAATTATGTTTCCGTTAGTGTTATTGCACTGTTCAACTGACTGCATAACTAAAACAACGGAATGTATTCATCTTGAATGTTTCAGAAACCAGGTTGGCATCACAAAATTAGAAAATGTGTAACTATATAGTGCCGTTGGACGATCATAAGCATTTGGGTGGAAAAGTGACTAGGCTAGCAAATCAAAAAGTACTGCATTTGACAAGTGTACCCCAATCAAGGAAACAAGAATAATTGTTGCATGCAGCTGAGTGTGAACTGCAAATATTGTAAGGTTTTAGAAAGGACTGCATTTCCCCTGAAGTGATTTGTACCTCACTACATGAAGTAGCTCATCCAGGGTTTCCTCCCTGCTGAATATATTCTCCTTGGAGGCAAGCAGGTTACTAATATTGGTGTGCTGCCCGAGCCGGACATCTGAGCACTTTTGTATTGTAGTCGATCAATACCAAGGCACACTTATACCTTTGAACCACCAGGCCCAATTATCCCATAATACCTACGGCTAATTTCACCCACGTCCCAAAGGCCATGCTTCAAGGGCCACCATTGTACACACCATCATATAGTACTTATCAATAGATGCACAATCCTTCAATCGCTCACCATTGACCATTTGAGCCCAACAATAAAATTCCCTTGCTGTCTTTTACAATGCACTCGTCCCCACAACCATTTTCATTTGCTGCTGGAGATATAACCGTTCCTATGTTCCAACCTCTCTATTTAGTATTACCTCTCCTGAATGCAATATGCAATTCATTTACACACCATTGTTCTCCAGCGCTTTTAGGCGCTCTTTCCCTTGTAAATGACTGCTCTAATTTTCCTCATTTAATGTCACCCAAGTCACAGTCCTAATAATACTTGCTCACGGGAATACAGAATACAGCTGTAATCCACCAAGGTACTCTGCTGTGACCCAATGAAAGAGGATCGTCAAGCTGCAGTGCTGGTCCAGGAGATCGTGCTCTCATGAATGGGAAGGCGATCTAAGAAAGAACTGGCCTGAGCCTTGTGCATACTCAGAAAATACCAAAACAGTAGGGCAAAGCAGATATACGTTTGAAAAATGCAGGGAATGGAATTGCTACTGGGAGAAGATATGCATTGGGCGTCGTAAACACTGCATCAGTCAAGAAACACTATGCTACAGACATCACGAAGGTCCTGGGCTCTGGAGCCTGTGGCGAGGCACACATTGAAGGTACAGGAGTAAAACGGACAGGCAACTACAAGGACGGTAGAGAGTTACTGTTTCCAGAAAATATTCATGAGGTCAACCATGATATGATTTATAGGGAATGTAGTGATGTAATCCACTCCCAGGATATCTATAAAAGGTTAACAAGAAGCTATATCCATTAAATACAGAGAACACTTTGCTCTCAGTATAACAGCTGAATTTAAAGCAGGTGAAATGTATTAGGGGCATTTAGGATTATTCAGATTCTGGGAAATAACTGTGCTGTCGACCCCGAATTTGAGAAAGAATATACAGTCTGACTCTGTTCAAAGAAATATTGGTTTGGTTGACTTGCAAGTCAAATACCCGAAACACAGCGTTTCCAAAAAATATTTATAAGGCTAATGCAGAAGTGTATTACGAGGAAAGGAGAATATTACTAAATTCCCATATTGTTTTGTACAGGGTGCCCTGTATAAGAATTTAAAGCAATAGGATTAATTTGGTTCTAGAGGAATATTTAGGTCGCCCAGCATTAAGGAACCCTATTTAGAGAGATAATCTGTTTTCATGAAAATATTTTTGAAGTCCTCTGAGTGAAGTTTTTCTAAAGCAATTCATTTTACATGAACACAGAAATACATGACCCCAGCATGAGGGAAATTAACCATCCACTCAAGAACAAAGTGTGACAGGTATGAGTAACTCCCTACAAAATGGAATTCCTATCCAGTTCTAATAATACATCACCAGACAGCACGTGTACCAACTAGGAAAAAACCCTCATGGGATGTGAGGGGCGGTAAGAAAAAACATTTCATTTTCTTAAATTCATCACAGTAAAACCACCAACCGGTTACTATAATGTCACAGCCAAATAGCCCTCTACATTCCAACATCACAATCAGCCCCAATACCTATCCCACAATGCAAAAGATCCCAACTACATCCCACTGATCTGAGCTTGTAGATTCCTCCACCTGACCTCAATCTTTGACTTCCTGAAGTATGCACAAGACTGATAAGGACATGACCTATTTTGTTAAGAATATTTGTTTAATACGTGATTACTTGCCACGGATGAAAAAGGGCTGCACACAGTAAGAAGAAGCACGATGTGATAAATTGATTACTCGGTAAAGAATTATTCAATTATCTTCTATCACTGGAATGGAAAGTGGACACTCAGTAAAAGCTGGTGGGGATATTGTGTCCAAATCAAAGCAGCAATTTATTTGAACTGGAAGGGTTTAGGGGCCTTCTCTGTAGAGTGTTTCAGAGTTCACACATAACCTGTTGACAGTTAAGCCTGCAAGGTGGTGTTTAAATTCCTGGGAACTTACTGGAGACATAGCCCTGGTGTTAAGAGCTTGGTAAGTTCTGCAATAAGCTCTGAACTGTGTGTGTACGGCTTAGTGGAGCTCGTGGATATCTGTGAGGTTATGGTCAGACTTGATGCTGCCAATGACTATGCCTACGGATGCATGGACTACAGTTTTTAAAAGTATGTAAGTGGAATCAGAAACGCCATTCAGGATGGGTTTCACACCATTTATATGCGATAGCAATCAAGTCTGAACAGGTGTATGGTATTGATTTTCAGAGGAAAGGTTTGAATGTTTGCAGGAGGCTTAGTTGATGCATAGCAATGTCTTTCTTCTTGGCTAGAAGAGCCTTGAATAGGACGGTTGCATCCACATGAAAGCAGAGGGACATTTTCACAGCATGCCAGACAGAGTGAGCTCCATTCAAAGCTTATATCTGGAAGTAAAAATTAGATTTGGGCTTACTGAGTTCTGTTATGTAGGAGAAGGAATTCCATCTTGTGTACTTTTGCTTGAGGAACACTGCTGGCATCCAAGACTGGAAAAGGCTATGTGACAAGATCGAACTCCTTGAATATCGAATTATGAGTTTGAGCTGAGAATTAGTGTCAATGGATTAGGATGATGACGGGGTAGTCATCAATGCAGCTAATGTTTCTATGGTCTGGGACAATGAGAGTAGCCTAGTTGGACCCTTCAAACACCCTAGAGCCCCTAGGGACTGGAACGGAAATGGATGGGTCCATATAAGGTGACCAGAAAGGTGAAAGGAGGAGGTGGTTCAAAGGAATGGGAGGGCAACAAAATAAAATTTTAGCTCAGAGGGAGACATAGGCTACAATTTAGGACTGAGCTGCCATTTTAAGATCCTTGTGAAGTGTCCTGTGAAGACAGAGGAGGGTGAAGCCTGAGTTGAAACTAGCCTGTCAGGAGCTGGAGACTGCTGGCTTGTACTCTGGACTTGTGCGGACTCTCTCCAGAGATAGTTGCACTAGCTTGCTAAATTTATGCCAAAACAGGATGCTAGCATTATGCATAAACGTTTATGCACTCCTGAGCAGCAACTGTTAAAAGGTTCCAAAACAGAACTTTTACACATCACAATGGACCTAGAATCAACAGTCCCTAAATTATCCTTGTCATCCATATTCTTCCTCTTTAGTTTGCTGCTTCTGAGCAGATAAATATTATTTATGCGATATGATTAATTTGAAAGATTTCGTTTTTTGTATTAATATAATCTAGGAATAAGGTTTGATTTAAAGTTTATACCCAATATATGGGTAAAAGTATTTGTTTGGAAGTGATTTATGTTATATAAATGTTTCTTAGCATCTTACAGTGAGAGTTAAAAAGTTGGTTTAAATAAGAATGGCGCTATATTACAATTCAAAGGAGGCTCCAAGCCTTAATATGCAGTTTACATTTGTAGACTTACTAATCAATTTCCATGTTTGAAGCATTATTTCAAAGAAAACTATTGAACACTCACTCCTGGAGAGCGGTCTGAATCGCCTCGCACTTCGATGGCTTCAATCGCCTTGCTGTGTGAAAATTGGGTGCACTGGAACAATAAGGATTTTTTCTATGGCAAATAGGCATGAGGGGACCGTTTCCACTGCAACATAACACTTAAGGACACCTTCGTTATTGGAAACTGCTGCGAAGTTCAAGGGAGTAAGAAGCTTTTTTATAGTGAGAGAGACAGGCATTAATAGGAAAAAAAGGAAATATTTATATTGAAATATCATGAAAAAGTTAAAATGACTGCAAAAAGTGTTGCAGAGCCAAGTCAAGAAGATATGATAAGAAAGATAATAAGTAGAATTGTAGTACATGATGCTGTCCGAGAGACCGTGAAACAGGTTTTGAGTAGGAAAAGGGAGGTTAGGAATGTAGATGAGGAGCAATACTTCTCAATATCTGATGAGGAGGATCTGAATAGAGGCCCAGGAGGGAAGTGTATAAAGAAAAGAAAGCATACAGATGGAACATCCAGTAAGAAAGGAGCCCAAAGCGGCTTAACAATTGGTGGCTAACGTGGCACACGAAAAAGTCTGTTTTTTACTGAGAGTGATTTTGATCCCAAAGTGGAGATGGAAGTGACAGAAGAAAAGTCCAGTATGGGTGAATATATCCTAGATTTGGACTACGAGGATGGCCTAAAAGAGGAAAATAATAACAGTAATAAAAATAGAAATAAGGAGTTGACTACAGTAGTAGATCCATTGGGTGAGAAGTTATTTGACCCTAGAGATAGTAGCCTCCCAAGAGTGCCTAATACATTGGTGGCCTTTAGACCATTTTTCAAACTACATTAAGGCCAGAATGAGAAGACCCTTAGAAAAAGGAGAGGAATATTATGAGGGCAGAATGCTCTCGTCCAATGATTGATGAAAAGGTAACAATGACACCAGATCTAGATTCTGAACTGATCAATATCTTTTTAAGATGGGAGAGACCGAAGGAAGGGGTTGGTGAGGGCACTTAAACAATGCCAGGACATGGTTCTGGAAGTCCCGGGTCCACTGGCAAGACTTTGATTCCATAGAGGATACCTATTTAAAGGGTATGGTTTTATATATTAATTTATTGAGGATTGTGCCAACGTGTGTGAATTTCAAGTTACGTTGTGGTAATAACAAGACGCCACACAGGATACTTGAGGAGATTAGGTTTATTCAATACACCTCATCCACAGCCCAGTGACAAACTGTCAATGTCACAGTTAGCCAGGGAGGCTCCCTTAGAACCTTGTTGACAGAGGTTCCAAAGGCAGAAACCAATTCCTTCATCCCTGGTACCTTGTCCTGCGACAGTAACCCACAACAGGATGTCACAAATCTACCTCTTTATACAACAAATGAAAAATTAGATAAACAGAAACAGACCCACAACACAAATGCTAATGATAACTAAAGGAAAGAACATCTAGAAGAGGTATAATAGAATAATATCCCCACTCACGACTTAACTTCTGCTGCTCCTGGGCAGGTCTTGGAACCGCAAATTATAGGTATCTAGGAATGCTTAATTGGGTATGTTCAAGCTTCCTCTGAATTACAGATCAGTTAGCCATATAATCTTTGAGATGAGTAGGGAGCCAAAACACCCGTCCACACATCCGGACTATCATCTTGGACCTTTCGGCGTCGGCTACTTTATCTTTCGCTACATGGTAAGGTCCTACACACTTAACCACCTTTCACAGATTCCAAATTATCCCATCTTGGGCATTACTGCATTACAGAAGAGTTTGGTAATCATCATCGGTTTGGTGAATTTACACCCCATTCTATGATCAGTGGGGTCCTTCACCTTAACCCATTCATCCATCTTGGAAGTGTAGTGTATCAAATTGGCTCCCGTGGGTCTTGTCAAACCGTTCTTACCGTGTAGATTGGGAATTTATTTCTTTTGGTCTCCAAGGCTGCTCTTTGTCTACTTTCACCCATTCATTGTACCACTTCATCCATCCTGGCACTAACCTCAAGTTGGGTTTCCTCCATCTCAGTAGTTAGGCGATATGCTTCCAACCGAGCTAGAATCTCGTCCCTCCAACTCAAACCACTGGTTCTGGCTAAATGGATACCTCTCTTAAGAGTCTTGTTAAAATGTTCAACTACTCCATTAGTTTCTGGGTGATAAGAGAGTACAGAGTGTGTCTAATCTTATTGCTTTCTAAAAACTCCTTCATCTCACATGAGCAGAACAGTACTATTAATCAGTTAAGAAAAAGTTTGCTAGGCCTTCCCTCATGAATACCTCTATGAGAAATTTGATCAGCACGCTGAAACTCAACACTACTTTGATTTCCGTCCCCTAAAGAATTGGTCAACTAACTGAATTGGTTAAACTATAGGTTTAATTCCTTTCTCCTGACAACGGGCCAACTATGTCTATGACCACATCCCTCCAGGGTCTGTCACTGGCTGTGCAGGGGATACAGTCCAAACTACCCTTTCCACCACTAGGTCAATCCCTGGCCACCAGGAATCCTGACGCAACCTCTATTTCGTTTTAGTGATGCCAAAATGACCGTCATGAGCTAGTTCAATAAGTCTCATCTTCAACTCTCTAGGTGATATTAACTACGCGACTCTAATCAAACACCCATTTAACTCAGACAACTCTTCCCTGATGACCCAATAAGGTCTCACTTGATCCTCCATTTTCTTCTCTGAACACAGTCCATTAACAAGAACAAGAAGATCTACAACCTTACTTAGTTAGGATAGAATCCTCTTCGAGTTCATGTTACCACTTACTTTCCTCAATGGCCCCTTTAGTGATTACACACACATTTTCCTGATGTATACTTTAATCTATTCACTTCCATGTACCTCAGTACTACCTTCATCAGAACTTTCCCTCACCAACCATGACAAACAAACCGCGGTACAGTTCTTGATCCATGGGAAGCACTCTACATCAAAGCGAAATTCTTGTAGACTTACCACACACCTATAATTACAGCTGGAGATCTCCATCAACCCTTTCTTCATGAATACCTGTTTGAGTGGTTTGTGGTCAGTCCTTACTTTAAACACTGCCCCCCCCCCCCCCGACAAAATCCCTGAATGTATTCAATGCCCAGCGTATAGTTAGTGGCTCACGCTCAATCACTCAGTAGTTAAACTCTGCTAGTCTCAGAGCTCTAGATGCAAACGCTATAGTCTTCTTGCCGATATCACTCTGTAAGAATGCCGCTCCTAAACCTTTGGTGCTAGCGTCAGTTGTCATAATGGTGTTCTTTCCTGGTTCAAACAATTTTAGGTTGGGTGTTGCCATGGCTTTCTTGATATCCTCAAATTCTTCCACACATGGCTCATACCAGGTGTATGTTACACTCTTTTTCAATAACTTTCTCATCTGAAAAGTATGACCGGCAAAATTATTTATAAATTTGCTCTAGAACTCCACCATACCTAAAAAGGACTTTAGTTCGGTTTTGGGGGAAACTAGTTGCGATGTGGCATTCAACAGCTCCTTTTTTGTGTGTATGCCCTGAGAGGATATTGTGTGTCCCAGATAACTGATCTCTGCGCATTTTATGCTACACATTTCCTTATTAACAGTAAGCCCATACTCTTTGAAATTCTCAAGGACAAGTCGCAGTCTCCCATCAGGGTTTGTCTCTGTGTCCCCAAAGATCAACACATCGTCATGGTAAAAGACACCTCTAGAAAAGCAGATAGAATGTTGGCCATGGCTCTCTAGAAAACCAATTCCGCTGACACAAGACCTAACGGTATCCATTTGAATTTGTAGGCTCCTACGGGTGTTCTAAAGGCCGTAAGAACTTGCAACTCAGTATGTAATCGTATCTGGTAGTATGCTGACATTAAGTCTAGGGTAGTAAAAAACTTTGCCCCAGAAGTCTTAGCAAAAATCTCTGTGATCTTGGGTAATGGGAACTTGTCTGCCGCCATCTCTCTTTTCAGTGCCCTCAAATCTATGGTGAGTCAGATCTTCCCTTCTGCTTTTCTTCCAACAACTATCGGGGCTAGCCATTTTGTTACCTCAACCGGTGTGATGGTTTTTTGCTTGGAGAGTTTATCTAATTCTGCTTTCACTGCTTCATGCACACTAATTGGAAGACCACATGCTTTTGCAGATACAGATGTCCTTGAGTTTGATTTTGTGAACAAAGGTTTACAGGCAGCCCAATGTTTTTGTACCAACCACTGGGTACTCTCAACGCGCAATATGTCAAGTCTCCCCCCGACAGTGACACATTTTGCACAAGAATCTGTGGAGGTGAATTTGGATTAAGATACACTCCCAACTCCTTCTGTACCGGTCAACCCAATAGGTTATCCTCATGAACGGACACACATAATTTGCTCACAGAAAATCTGTTCTTGTACTCTACCTTCCCCAAAAAGTAACCTTTCATTTTTATTGGTGGACCTCTGTTAACCTCATGGGAAATAAAAAAAATTCTAAGATATAGTTGACCTTTACGTATTGACAAAGACCTCTTCAGATACAATGGTAAGTCTGGAACATGAATCGAACAAGACCTTAAACCTTAGATCATCAATCAGTCCTTAGGATTGCAAACGCCGGCATCTGGCACCTCATCACAGACTTCGGCTACTTTATATTTTCCCGTTTTCTCTGTAGATGGACCACTCCTACAACATGCCATATAATGCCCCTTTCTAACACATTTGTTACACTGATCTTGGATCACTGGGCAGTTCTTACTGTTAACTAAGTGCCCCACATGTCCACACTGGAAACACTTTCCATTTAATTCATCTTCCAGTCTTTTCTCACATGCAAGCGGTTTTCTCTTCACCACTTGGATATTGTGTTCACCACTTTCCACTTGTTTTACATCATCGTTAGACGTGCCATCCTTCTTTATCTCATGAAGGCACTTTAGCATGTGTTCCACCTGCTTGGCAAAAATGAGTACTCATTTAACGGAGGATCATCTTTGAGCCACAGCTCTTTCCAGACTCATTTTATGCTAGAAAACAATACAAATTGATCTAAAATGCGCCAAAGTTGCATTTTGGTGCCAACTTTCATAATGCCAACACATACTTCTCCACACTTTCACCCTTCCTCTGAATGTGTTTACCAAAAGGGAAGCGTTCTAGAATGGTACTAATCTTGGCGAATATCCAACTTTTATTTTGTATTCATTCAAACCTCTTGCTTTTACATCTGGCAAGATCTCCTGCCCTTCTGCTCCCAATCACTGTAGCAATAATGCAGTTTTCCTTTCTAGCACTAAATTTGGACCACTCACCACTGTGTAGTGTTGGAAACGTTTTAGCATCTTCTCCGCCTCAAAGGTGGGTTTCCCAGACTAGACCTAAAAATGGGGGAGTTGTGACATTCTGCATATTTGTTGATCACTTGAAAGGGCTCTACACATAAGAGAGAAACTACAGCTTTGCTTCTCTAAACTTCATCTTCCCTGTTGGTGATAGGCACTGCAGTAGAATTATCATGAATTATTCATCGATGAGTCCCAGACACAAAGGATCATATACCAAATATACTAATTGCCTTACCTACTGCAATAAAATAGCATATATCAATTTTCCTCCAGTTTGACAACAGTGCACAAAGTAGTCAAAACCCTCAGTTACCTGGAAAAGTGTAGCTAGAGCACGCCTCACCTAAGAAACACTCGGATAGGGTCCAGACAAAATTAGCGTTAATGCATACAAGTCTGCCCAAATCAAGGAAGAGGATGACCAAGTGTGCAGATCACTGGTTTGATCTAATTCCAATTGTCGATAATAGGTACTGCTCCCAAGTGTGTGAATCATTGACAGCGTATATGCACTGTTCACGACATGCTTTTGGCACCACTTTTCTATCAGAAATGTGTGAAATTATCAAGGGTATCCAAGAAGAAATAGCACCTACTGACAAATAGTGTGCGAATCACTGTTGATCAAACAGTGGCATGCAATACATATAAGCACCACCAGGTGGCAGGAATATGACATGAAAGGCTCTGCAGACTCCTCCAGTAGAGGCAAGAGAGCGAAGCTCAAATTTCTGAAACTATGCACTAGTAACCGGTTGCGGGAGAGCTCTCCCCCTTTTTTTCTGTCTCTTCGGGTAAGGGGTTGGAATGGGGAGTCACCTTCCAGGACACCAGCTCACCCACACGAGTTGTGGCTGGCGACTAGAAACTACAATACCCGTGAGGCACCCCCCCCTCACAGCAACGTTGGCCCAGAGGGCGGATGCACAAAGAAATATGACCCGATGATTCCCTGCACAGAATCGCTCCCCTTATACGCTCCTCTCCTTACTACAGCAACGTGATCTCTCGGAGGACAGATATTGCTCCACAGTACTGGGCAACTATGTCTTCCCACTGCTTTCTCACAGCCTGTGCTATGATCACTTCACTCACAGATGATACGGGTACAAGGTAACTATACCCATGAGGCTGACAGGCTGCATCAAAATTTGCTCTGACGTGAGTTCTCTAGAGGTCTCTTGCATACTGCCCCAAAGTGTTATTGCGCTAGAGCTGGGAAGAACCCCAACATTCTTGTGAGGCAAATATTGAAATATCGGTTATTTTTACCGGTTTGACAACAATGTTTGTTCTATGGTCTAACACAAACATTACTAATAATTGTTTTTTATTGCTCAAGCTAAACTAGCAAAGTCCATCTGCGACTTTAGCCTGCTTTCTTTCTTGTGCATAAATAAAACAGTCATTTTTTAATAGAATTCTAAATACATGCATTAAAATATGCTTTGTAGTATTTACGTTTCACCACTCTAAGATGGCCGCTCTGTATACGGTTGTTGGTAATACTTACAAAGTTTAATGTCAGTTCTTAACAAAGTTCATATGAATCTGCTGTTGAATGACAGTGACCTAAGGGAATAATAACCTATTAAGCTTCCCTGACGAATTAAGTCTAATGTTTGACATGTAAAAATCGTACCCGATTTTGGTAACTGCATGTCACGTGACTCTCGACTTTCTGCTCTCACGGGTATAAAAAAGCAGGCCTGAGAATACCCTTCCGTGTTTCCTGACTCGGAAGCTGTTCGTTACGTGCAAGGAGGCTGTCGTGATTTTAAAGGTGAGCGCTAGGCTATGTCAGTTAACCGTACATTTAGATAGATTCGGTTAGTGTCTCGTGTGAGGCAAATATTGAAATATCGGTTACTTTCATCGGTTTGACAATATGTTGGTTCTACGGCCGAAGATAAACATTACTAATGATTGTTTTTTATCGATCAAGCTAGACAAGCAAAGTCCATCGACAAATTTAGCCTCCTGTCTTTCTCGTGCATAAACAAGTTATTTTCTAATATATATCAACATTTAAATCCTAAATACAACCTCATACCTCGAGACCAAACTAATCAGGGTGGATATTTGCCATGAGAGTACATTATCCCTTCCTTTAATAATGAAGTGCTATCATAGATCTAGGTGACATGTTCTATATCGTAACACGAACCGACAAAATGATTAATTAATATAATTCAGTCAAAATTAAACAGGATAGTGATCAGGGAATAATATTTTGGTTTTCCCTCTACTAGGTTTTTAATCTACTAGATGCATGCTTATCAAGGCAACTGCACAAGGTTTTTAAACCACTAGATGAACGTTCATCACGGCAATCACAGAAGGTAACAATGGCAATAAGAGATATAGCTAAGGATGCCATAACGTAGTGGAGTGATTTAATTTTATTATTATCTTCTCTCCTTGTCTCTCCGTGATAATCAGCCTTAAAGGAATAAATAACGGGGTAGACTTTGGGAACTGAAAATACTACACCCGACCACGGCTCACCACTTGTGAGTTATTGAAATATAAATTTAAAAAAAATAAATTCTGGTAAGCCTGCCCCATGATTTTACCTATATGTTCATAAATAGAGTGGTCCAACAAGAATTGATTAGAGTAATGTTTTTTATTTTTCATATAGATTTCATTTAGAATAGAACGATGGCACGCACGAACATACTCAACAATTTGGTACCTACATAGAGGTATGCGTAACCAAGTGTTAGTTATTTTTCTATATATAAAACAAACTTAGTTTTTGGAACAACCGTTGAGAATATCTTTCTGTGTGGTTTCCTTAATCCTGAAGGTTTTAACAAGTGGGACATTGTCAAATCCCTGACTGTGAAAGTTAATTGCTTCATTGGCAAGTCTAGTAAAGTTTAATACTAGCCGCATTCAAAACGTTTAGGTATGTACATTTATTAATAAAATATTGCCTAAAATTTGATTTTTCAATCATGGATAATGCCTAAATGGATATGGTGATGTTATGTTAATTAATGTCATTTATTTTGAGGTTAATGAAAACTTGATACTGAAGGTCATGACAAATTGTTAGAGGGGTATAAAAACAAAAATGTTTTATGTTTTTAATTAACAATGTTTAAATAGATAGATAGAGTCCGCAACAGATGAGAACAATTACAATAATACAATATTTTTGTTGTCTAGAAAACTGTCCTGAAGAAGGTGAACGATCACTCATCGACCGAAACGCAGCATCGACTTTTCTGTTTTCTTGTAATAATGTACATGTATTTTAATATGAAATGTTTTTAAATCTTGATGATTTTGGAATAAATTGCATATGTTTTTAATAAATGTATCCTTAGTTTTCTGTGTTGCTTTGACTCATTAATACTGTATTGTATTTTATTAGCATGATCTACTATTTCCCCCCCAAGCACCAACTATGTATAGGAATTTTATAATTGAATGTGTTTAATAGGGCCCCTTTGTGTTTTCTGAAGAACCCCTACATAGTCACAGCCTCAGCCGCCTGCTCCGCTAAGCCCACTTCTAGGCTATAGCTGCTGAGCTGCTCTTCCCAAGTAGCATAGAAGTGCTTACCATAAGTACTCACACACAGATCTTGGGCTCCCCCCTGATCATCCCTCGGAGCAGATTCAGCTTGCTCCTTTCCAAATACACTCCACTTCAGATGTGTTGAGGTGTACGGTAGTGAAATCTCATGTACTTCACTGCAAGTTCTCTTCTTATTCAAACGCCACCAGTGTGAAATTCAAGTTGCGTTGGGGGTAATGAGGCGTGTTTTATCAACCCAACAAAGTGTGATACGATCACTGTGAGACAGTGCTTGGGAACCCACTGGGTTGGTTAAAAGACCCCTGACACACCAACCTGGTTGGTGTCATGCTTCATCATTGGGGTCCCAACCGGGTGGCCGAATGCCCCCCGGTTGTGCTACGACGCCCGATTACAGCGGAGCTGGTGTGGTGTAAAGGTGTTATGTCGTGTGGTTTAAAAATATCTCTGAGAGTCCTTGCTGTTTACATTTTATTACTGGCGGCTCAGGATATACTTAAAAACTATATATGTGATGCAACTACAAAATAAATAATTATCTAATAGTTGTATGTGTGGTGAGTCTACATGTTTCAGCCTGCATGGAGATGTATGGGGCTTTCGTCAGGACCAGTGAAAGTAGTGAGTGGCAAAGTGGGTAGTGCCACGTGATAAGTGAAAAAATAAAAATATATTACCTACACACTCGCTAAGGTGTGTGGTCCCGGTGTCTGCAAACTTGCGGACACCGCAGCGAAAAAGACACTATGGCTGAGCTAAGTCGCTGGTCGGGATACGGGAGGAGTGTGCTCCTCAAGCAATTTTTGGTTGAAGTGCTGCACCCGCCTGGCACCTATTAAAGTCTCCTGTGGTCCCGGATGGTAATGAGGCGTCACACACAGGATACTTGAGGAGGTTAGGTTTATTCAATACACCTCAGCCCAGAGACCAACTGTCAATATCCCAGCTCTCAGACTCTTGGTGACAGAGGTTTCAAAGGCAGGAACCAATCCCTGCTTCCCTGGTATTTTGTCCTGCGGCAGTAACCCACAACCCAGGACAGGATGTCAGGAAGGAATCTAGTGAAGAGGAAAAGGGAATGCTTTTCGGAGATGGGATGGTGAAGTCCCTGAGTAAATACGTTCAAGCTTTCACAAGTTTAGACAAAGAGCTATATTCTATGCGCAGAGTGTTTACTGGCAAAGTTTTTTATGGCAGGGCTGGGAGTAGAGCACACCCTTCCAGCTGGACAAACTACAGAAGGAACCAAGGAGGGTCCCAATTTTATCCCCAGAGGGGAAGAGGACGACGAGTTGGCTCTAACAGAGAAAGAGGACAGAATACCAATCAAAACAAGAGGAGTATGAGGACGGTTTCTGGTTCTATCCAGACAAGAGTGGGTGGAAGGTTGAACTTTTTCAAAAAGCAATGGAAAGAAATAACAATAGATACATGGGTGTTACAGGCAATAGAAGGTTGTCAAATTGAGTTGGATAAAGAGCTAAACTATTTGGAAGAACCAAACAAAATTAGTCTTTCAAAAAGATTTAGAACAGATTATGCGGGAGGAAAGTTTACAAATGATAGAGAAGGATACAATAGTAAAGATAAGAGGAAGAGAAGACATTTGTTAAGTACATTGTTTCTAGTGGAAAAAAATACAAAGGTTGGAGACCGGTCATACATTTGAGAAATCTAAATCAATTCGTAACATATCGACATGTCAAAATGGAGGGGGTGAAAATGGATCTCAAGGAGGCTTATTTTAAAATTCCAATTGCAAAGGAGAGCCAGAGTTATTTAAATTCAAGATGGAAGTGACAGTTGTATCAATTCCAATGTCTCTCACTCAGGCTGTCAGCAGCACCTTGGTGTTTTACAAAGGTTCCAAGACCAATTGTGGGATATCTGAAGGGAGTAAGAATGATTGTTTACCTAGACGACGGTTTGATAATGAATCAAAATGCAGCAGAATTAAAGGAACAGTGGAATTTGGTGAAGAGTTTATTAAGAATCTGGGTTTGGTGATAAATTCAGACAAACCAATTCTGATTCCAACACAGAAGTTGGTAGTTTCTAGGGTTTGTGCTAGACACAGTGGTAAGTCCACACAGTTTCCAGAAAAGAAAGTAAAAAAGATAAGACAGGACAAAAGACTACTGTCAAGGAAGGAGGAAGTGAAGTTGAGAGAACTGGCACAAATGATCGGTCTATTATCATCTTCAATACAAGCAGGGTTTCCAGGACCACTTGATTACAGGGCCCTTAAGTGTTTAAAGACTTTAGGTCCGGTGTAGGATTTGTGGTCCTGGGATATGGTATCTCTGAGGCAAGATGCGAATTTGGAAGCCTGGAAAGGACGTGCTATTTTGGGGGGAAAAACTGATTTTATTCTGGAGACAGATGCAAGCAATTCAAAATGGGGAGCCACATGCTCAGGTCAAGAGACAAGTGGAGTTTGGAATGTGTTACAGTAAGAGGAACATATACATTTTCTGGAGTTGCAGGCAGGTTTGTTTGCTCTCTGCAGTTTCAGGTAAATTTAAGAGGAATAAAGTTTCATTAAAGATGGACAACATAACTGCAGTAACGTATATAAACAAGTTGGGAGGAAGCAGGTCGGAGAGATTGTCAGATTTAGCAAAAGAGATGTGGGAATTTTGTTTGGAACACAAAATTGAACTTAAAGCGGAATATTTAGCTGATAGATTGGAATGCGTGAAATTTGACAGATTACAACTATTGGTAGCTAAGGGAGGATATTTTTTCAGACGATTCTGAATCCAATGGGACTTTAGTGGTGGATCTGTTCGCTTCCCGATTGACTTTTCAGTTGCCAAGTTATATCAGCTGAAGACCTTATCCAGGAGAAATAGCAGTGGATGCGTTTAAGCAGGATTGGAAGGAAATTAGAGGGTATGCTTTTCCCGCATTCTCTATGATCCAGAGAGTAATAGTAAAGGTGAGAAAACAGATGTCAATTGGTGCTAGTCACACCTTTTTGGAAGACACAAGCATGGTTTTCAGTAGTTGTGGAATGGCGATAGAAATACTGTATGTGATAGAGTCATGCAAAGGACTTTTACTAGGCTTAGAGAACAAGGAGCATCCTTTATTGGAAACATGTTTACTCAACCTTCTAGTATGGAGGATATCAGTTGTTTAGGTAGATTCCCATGTCTTTTGGGAACAGTTACACATTTACTCAATGAGTCATGGGCACCAGGAACAAGGAAAAGATATAGAGGAGCACGGAAAGATTGTCTACATTGGTGTGTGGAGAGGGACTTGGATCCCGTGGAGAAAGAGGTGGCAAATTTCCTAGCAGGGTTATTTGAGAAATGATTGTGTTACAGAACAGTGATTGTTATAGGTCAGCAGTGGCAGTAGGTCATTCATTACAACAAGAATTGTCAGTGGGTAGAAGTCAACTGATATGCTCAGTGATGAAGGGAATTCGGTTGAAGAGACCACCTAAAACAAAATATCAAACATTGTGGAATGTGTATTTGGTACTACAGTTATTTGTGAATTGGACAAGCAACAAATAATACTTAGAAGTGACAGATTTACCCTGGAAATTAGCAACATTATGTTTATTTTCTTTTAGAAGGGTTTCAGATGTTAAGGCATTAGAAGTGTCAAATAGATTTTTCCAGCCGGATGGATCACTTTTCGAAATTTGCGAATGAACAAAGTCTATGTCTGGTTCAATATTTTACCCTAGATTTGACAATTCACCAATTTATTAATATCACGTAAAATTTAAAGCAGTTACGAAAGCAACTAACGCATGATAGGTGAAGGCTGTGATGAAGGAAGCAGGTGATTTATTAACATTTACAGCACACTCTGTCAAGGGTGCCATGGTGAGTAAGGTTTGTATGATAGGAGGTCGATTGGAACACACTATTAAGGCAGCAGATTGGTCAACTGCTGAGATTTTTAGGAGATTACATTTCAGAGCTGTACAATGTATTTCAAACTGTGCTTTGAAAGACTTTGAACTTGCATAATGCTAGCCTCCTGTCTTGCCATAAAATGACCATTCTTACAGGTTAACTGAATAAAGAATCGTGATTTTATCAAAGACGCTAGCATTATCCCACTCGCCCTGCCCATTTGGTGGTGGTTGTGGACCACCCCAGAACCTGCCTATTATATTACAGCCCTCCAGGATGTAATGGAGGCCGACCAATTTCATAAAGTTCCCTGGCTTCCTAACATCAAAGAGTCCCTCCACCTCCTTAAGTTGTCAGACCTCTGGGACCACTCCGCTACCCGCAGCTTTCCATCCAGGAATTCACTGAAGATGTTCTACTGGGCAGCCACAACAGCCAACAATACCAGGAGGGCTGCCTCTTTCAAGTTGACCAGTGACTTTCTCGACTTTAATCCTGTGAGTGGGTACGAGTCATACTGGGATCAGGTAACTGCCCCCATAAACAGAGTGGGTGCCCTCCCTCTGAAAGTCTTTACCTCAAAGTTGTCATGTGGGGCAACTGATGCTTGTCCTGCTTGTACTTCCTTTGCAGAGAGTGTTGCACAGGTTTACTTTGCTTACCCACTTTACGCCCACCCCCGTAGTTCCTGGTTAGCTCCCATTTGCAGACACCTAGGTGAGTGTAGTCATTCTGTTGCTCTTCGCATTCTGAGGTTGGACTGCAGCCCTACTTTTGCCAACCCAGTAGCTAAGTGCCTGCGTTCTGTTTTCATTATTTATTATGTACTCTTTTTATCTGCATTTGCACTTTTATGGCCCTAGAGGCCAAAATAAAGTTACTTGATGATGATGAGACTTAGGTTTTTTTCGGGGTGGGGAAATGGATTTGAGATTTATAAATTAAAAAAATATTTGCCACAATGAAAAATTTGGATAGTTAAAAATGTTTGCTTTGGTAAGTTATTAATTAAATGAAGATACAGATATATGATGTTTGGTTTATTTTGCAGCAAGCGAAGGGCGGATGAAGAATATGGCACAGAAGAATAACAAGATTAAAGAGAAGAATCAAACAAAAGAAGAAGAATATGGAGGAGAAGGGGTATTTTATGGGACTGAGGATTCTAGGTTCATTGTGATGTGTTAAAGTTCTGTTTTGGAAGCTTTCAAGAGTTGCTGCTCAGGAGTGAATACAAGTTTATGCACTGGTTTGATTTCACAGACTAAACATTTGCTCCAAGCATAATAAGAATCTAGCCCACAGATAGGGTACACATGACCCGACTTGCCTCTTAGCTGACCAATAGAATTGCCATTAGGGCAGGGGAAAGAATGCTTCTCAGTTCATCCTTAGAAACTCACTTTTAATAACTATATTACTAAATCTTGATGCGGTGGCCCACTGTCATTTACACACAGCACATTTTCCATTGAAATGGTGAAAAAAGTTCCCACTAACATGCAGTTTTCCTTTTAAAACGATATAGTGTATAAACAATAATCTGTGGAAATTGGATTTCAGCATATTTATCATTTGCACTTCACCAAATAAAGTGTTCTGATTTTTTTCATCCTATTTTTTTAAGCAAACAGAATTACAAAACAAGAGCTTCCATAACTACTGCAATTTATTTTGAAATGTTTATACAGTTCACTTTTAAGCTATTTAAATGTGTTGGAATAAACAAACATGACATCCTACAGCCACTAATTTCACACATTTTAAACAGCATGTTTGTCATACAGTTCACTTTACAAAATCCTCGAATGTTGCAGTCAGAGAAAGTAATGTAATTGTAGATGTAAACTGAATTTTGACCTCTGTCTCCAAGCACAGAGTAAATATGACAGGATAAAAACAAGATTTAAAGGCATCTTTAATGCTCCTTAACTCTGTCAGTGAACAGAACACCCGTTTGTCAGCTCGCCAGAAGGGGCGAGTAGGCCCTCAATATAGCTCGCTCTGATAAAATCTGATTTGCCATACTGAGTGGGAGAGACCTCGAGGCCTATGTAAGCATCTGTTCTTGGCATGTAGTGGTGCAGATTCACATGCTTTGCATACTGCTGCCATCTAGTGTTGGGTCAGGATGTGTGCAAGTTGTTTTTCTTTGAAGAAGTCTTTCGAGTCACAAGAGAAAGTGATTCCTCTTGGTAATAATGTGCTCGGGTATTGACTCCATTGTTAGATTTTTTTTTCCTGCTGGAGGGTGAGAATGGAGTATAAGAAAGTGTCAGTAAAGAGCTGTCCATGCAAAGGTAAAAAGAAACTGCAACGGCCACACGTGTCTGGGGAGGAGGGAAGGCGCATGTGAAACCACAGCACTACAGGCCAAGAACATATGCTTACAGGGTAAGTAACAATCCTTTCGATGCATGTGTGGCTGTAGATAAAAATGTAAAGACTGTAAAGAAGTCCCTTTGAAAGTGGTGGCTAACCTGTGGGTGTTGCAGTTGTTTGAAAAAGTATATGTAGCACTGCCTGACCTACATTAGCTTGTTGGCTTACTAGGACAGTCTCACAATAATGCTTAGTGAAAGTGTGTGGTGTAGACCATGTGGCTGCTCTACATATAACAGATAGTGGGATATTGCCTTGGAAAGCCATGGAAGGACCAATTTTGCGAGTTCAGTGTGCTGTAGGAGGCGCTGGTAAAGTATTTTTGGCTTTGATGTAACATGTTTGAATGCATTTATTTATCCAGCAGACAATGCCTAATTTGGATATGGGCTTTCCTTTATTTGGGGGGCGATTTTTTAAATAGACAGCCACTGCAGCAAGATGTAATCATGTGGAATTGAATGCAAGCCAGAGAGTCGTAAATGTAGAAAGTTACCAATAATTTGTTGTATGGTAGCATTAAATGGATTGATACTGTTAGCATGACATTAACAGATAAATCTTTTCCATTTGGCGGCATAACATGCTCCAGTAGTAAATAGGCTTACAAGCTTCTTTGAGAATGGTCATACATTCAGGTGGGCGATTCAGATACCCTAATCGATAAAATAGGAGTTTCCTGGGATTTGAGTTTTTGATTTTTTTCACTGTTCAGAGTGAGAAGGTCGGGACTAATTTGGAGTCGTCGACGGAAAAAGCCTTTTCCTCGATCGCAGAGGACTTGTGGAGTTACTCCGCCTCATTTTCGACATCCGAGAATCTGAAGGTGTCAGGCGTATTGTTGACCTCTCTTCAATGCATCTCCATGCAACGTGCTCCTCGGTCCCGTAAAGTTTTCTTCGACCTAAATGATCAGCAGGCCTCGTAGTCTTCTTTGTGGTCGGGGGAGAAGCACAGGTTGCAGACTTGATGGAGGTCGGTCCGCAGGTACTTCGTGTTGCACCTGGGACAGCAGGGCAATCAAAGGCAGAGCCAAAGGAATGGAAAGATAGGCCCAAAAGGCCGCTGTTAAAGCGCTTCGATGCAAAGATCGATAGTCTTCTAGATTTAGAAACACAAAGGTGGGAACATGTTCGATAACAATAACGATGAGGGTAAGGGTGAATTACGAACCAAAATGAGTCGGAAACAGTCTCGAACCGGATCACAGCAATACACGTCCAAACCCGATGGCAGAAAGAAAAGCTAACAATGGAGTGGATGCCCATGCACATTATTACCAAGAGGAGGAGTCACTTTACCTCGTGACTCAAAAGACTTCTTTAAAGAAAAACATCTTGCACACATTCGGACCCAACACATGCCTCAAACAAATTGGTTTGGCAAAATTGCACACACTACAATTTAAATATTTTCACATGGCATACTACACTCCACGAAAGCTCAGGGTCATGAGAAGTTTCCCAACCCCAAGATGCCATTGAGGTAATGAGAGTGCACCCTCTCAAATTTTCCACCTCACCTGAAAATACAGGAAGATCTGTAAATACTGGTACACACACCTTAGAAACAGTGTTATACAAGCCCAGCCACATTTCCTAAATTCATCCTTTTGAGAATAGAGCAGAAAATGGATGGCTCTCGAGGCCAGAGGATGCTGGTATGGCTGGGGTTTCTACTACCCAAGAAGTACATGCAAAAGAACTGGGGAGCCGGACAGACTCCCCTGATATCCGAAAGGAATAGATACATAGATACACAGAAATCAAAAAAGCAATATATCAAACACAAGAATGCCCAAACAAGCATAGGAAGGTATTAGTCTCTGGTTGATCACTTCCACATTTTATCTCTGCAGGCAACACAAACCACGCAACTAGCAAAGCAACATGTGACAAAAAAGTTGTATTCACTCACAGTAAATAATAATGCTGCATTTTGATAGTTGTGTTTCTCTCCCTTTTGTTTATTTGATGTATTGTGATATGGCTATAAGGACTATCTCCCTGCTACGTAACAATCCATAATGTGTATCTATAAAGCACACGTTCACTCCAGCAGGGTTATCTTGCCACTGATAGAACATGAAATAACGTTTTTAACCAAGCTCACTGGTATTCATTTTATCACCCTCAGAAGGCTGAAAGGCTGAGTGGACCCTCTGGCATTCGAACCCGTAACCATGCTGTCAAACCACTTAAACATGGAGCTGTAGAGAGATGGTCATTTCATCCTGTCTGTGCCTAGTCTTGTTGAAATACTTCCACATGGCCTTGGAGATTCAAGAAGATTAGGACACTCGCAAGCTCAACCTGCCCCAGATGTGCTAGTGATGGTTGTGGGTTCTTCCTTATGGTCTGGGAATTTCCTGTTATTGCCTACTACTGGGCTAGGATCTTCTCTACACTCTTCCAGATCATACAGCGTCCAGTCGTCTGCTCCTTGTGTAGCTCTACTGGGGAAACTGGAAGGTGTGGGGGACCCCAAGAGAGAAAGCACAATGGTGGGCATTGGTGTAACCATAGCCAAGAGAAACATCATGTAACACTGAACTCTACTCACGCCACCTCCGTGTCCAAATGGAGTGTGGCACTGGACTAGTGTGCGAAACTCGAGGAAACCGTGTATACGGCGAGGGGAGACCCTTACAGACCTCACAAGATTTGGGGGAAATGGTGGGTGTACTACAATATACGTGTGCCCTGAATGACATCATACATTATTTTCTATACGAGTTCGGCTATTCTCGTGTGATGATCAAACCACCATGTATGTGATGTGCATCCCCGCCTCCCTATTTGTGTGTTCCCCCTTCCAGGTTTTGGGCTTTTGCAAAAAAAAAAAAAAAAAATTATGAAGTTTTGTTATAAAACAAATCATGCAATTGTCATTGGTGGGAATTATAGGTACGCTCTTTAAATCGGTCTGTCAAAGCTAGGTCAGAAAAAAACTGAACGTGTCAAATGATTTAAGAAGGGATCCTGGTCCCAGAGAATAAAGCAGTGACCAAACTCTCACACGGTTGAATGGTAATAGTTCATGAACAATCACAAAAATCAACAAGGTCAGATAAGAGTGTTTGCAAGCAACCTGGGAACCTGAGTGACCCTCGTGAGAGTTGATCATCTATAAATAAAGAGCATTGTGAACTGGTTTACACTAACATTAGGTTATGTATACACTATTCTCCATCTTGCCTTAACATCACAGTATACCACGTAATGACAACTGCTGATTTTTCCAATAAAAGCATTATTAACATTTGCATGACTCAAGCAGAGAATGTTCCCAGAGAAGTTTCTTACAGCACTGTATCAAGGACATATCAGACTGTCTCCGGTTCTTATTTTACAATGTATCTGTTCACTTGTTCAACCGCAAACTGTGAGAATACTGAATCCAAATGTATTTCTATCCTAAGAACATTTTCTAATGCAATTTGTAGTAATTTGTATCCTTTAGTTTGTTCCCTATTGGTACATTGTCCTTAAAACCATGTATTCCTACAGAATGTATACAAGTCTTTATCTAAAAACCTTTCTAAAATGATGTGCCTTTGTTTAACTAGGAAACTCCTTTCCCCTTAATCTTAGAAGACAAATCTATGCCGGATTTCACTTAGAACTATACTGAGTTCTTTGTACCTGTGATTATATGATATTCTGCTTACTATTCTGATGGCGTGTTCATTGTAATTTGCCTATTAATTCCTTCTATAAAGTCTTTAAACACCAAACTTTCCTGTCATTCTTAAGATAATGTTTCAGCAGATTTATGTGAGTTACATTTAAAGACATTAAGAGGAGACTTCAGTTGGGGAGCGCCAAAGTCCATATCGGTACTACACCGCTGTGGATCTATTCAAGCGCAGACACCTTAATGAAAGTATTCAAGTAACAGTAACATATAGTGCAAAAGACTTAATCTGGACTTGTGGAAACATTTAGGTATTTCACTTTTTGCATCCTGGAGTATTAAGGTCAGTGGCGGCTGGTCCATAGGGGCGCCAGGGCAGCGCCCACTAGGCAATCAAGAAAAACTGCTCACTAATCGGGCAGCAAGAAATGTAAGCAGACAAATTGACAACTTTGACAATTCGTCTGTTTACATTTCCGGCCTGGGCTGGCAGCTGCTTCACAGCCTCAAGTGCGCACGACAGAGTCAACCACAAACGCACATCGCACGCAGGCGAGAGCAGCAGGAGTCCAGACTCAGATGGCGCATCTGAGAGAACCCCACTCCATTGACATTACATTAGGTATGCCGCGCATGCCTAGTGTAGTGCAGGAGTCTGAAGATAGGATCCTGCTTGGGCGGTGACGTACAGTCGCCCCGTGCCCTGTCAAATGCCAGGATACAGCCGAGTAGCCGCCCCAGTCGCATCCAGTCTTCTGATTTGCCACTTGCCCATCAAGCAAAAGAGCGGGAAGAAGTTAGTTCCACGTCTGTGAGAGGAGACGTGATGCGACGTGGGACCGGCGGAGGAGATGCCTGGTAAGTTTGTTTTTATTTTATTCATTTAATTAAATGCCTCCCCCCCTCCCCACGCATACCCCCCAGAGTCATGTCGGACGCCCCTGCACACACCGAGGCAGCTGAGGCTGTCCATCATCGCTCTGTCGCTACAGGCTGCAGTGTCACAGGCGGACATGTGATAATCACTGCACACCATGCAATGCCCCTACGGAGACTATCACTCTACTGACCACTGCCACGCCACACACTCTGACCATACAGACTGCCTGTAAACACTGCACCTGCACTGATTGTTGTGTCACAGACTGACGTGATAATCACTACACACAATGCAATGCCCCTACGAAGAGACGGTCACTCTACTGACTGCCACAGCACACACTGACACCAGAGACTGCTTATAAACACCCTACGAAGACTGTCTCTACTGATGACAGCCCTGACCGGCACACACACTGACATTACAGACTGCCTGTGAACTTTCTACCTGCACTAACTGCCATTTCACAGGCTGACGTGATAATCAATGCACACAATGCAATGCCCCTGCTGAGAGAGTCACTCTGCTGACTCCCACGACAAACATGGACACCAGCGACTGTCACTGCCTATAAACCCTGTACCTCAACTGCCTTATGTCACAGACTGCACTATAAAAGGATATTATTTTATAGTCAAGCCAGAATGTCCCTAGGCCTAAACACAGTGTCACGCTACGGACTGCCTCGGCACAGTCTGTCACATTAGAGACTGCCTGTAAACACTGCACCTGACGCATTCTAGCGTGATTTCATTGTTATGTGAGGTATTAGGGGTGGTTTCACTTGGAATGACATGATAGGTGGCAGCGTTACCCTTTGGTATGATGAGGTCAGGTAGAATGGGTAGTACGTTATCTGGTCATTTTCACCATCTCAAATACGGCGCCCGCAGTGAGGGCTACAGACAGGTAAGGTTGGCTTCTGCATTTAGCCCATCATCAGTCTTTACGTACTGGTCTCGTGCAGTGTAAAGGAACCCGCAGCGTTGTTCAGTCATGCGATCGGGGAAGCACTGTGAGCGTTTCATGGCGGCTTTGAGAGCAGAAGCCCCGCTGTAACGCGGAGGGAGGGGTAATTATAAGGATTGTTTATGGTTGTGTAGTAATCGTGACACTGAGTTTGTGATGCTTGTTTGTGGTTTCAGGAGTAGAGTGGATCGAGTGCAGAGGAGATCGGGGCAGGTTAAATCATAGCTGTTTACAGGTGAGGAGGAGTGCTTTTAACAAGTGGGGGGGAGCCAGGCAAGCAAGAAGATCCTGTGGCTATCATTAAGCAACATGTGCTTTGTTGGCTTTTGTCTTTAGAGCTAGTTCCCGGACAGTTAAGCATGGATGTTCGGTTAAACGAAGTGTCATTCCATAGTGAAGGTGCCGCAGCACGTTTCTTTTGATTATTTTGACCACCTTTGAGGTGCCTGTGCATGTTTTAACAGATTGATCATGCTGTTGGTGAGGAGTGGTGGTGTACACATAAGGAAGAGTTCTTTTGGAGAATATATTGAGGTTTTCCCTTCACACTAAGCCTGTCTTTCACTTTGGTCTCATGGTCTTTTTATATTCACCAGCGTTTTTCAATTGTTTATTTTATCAGCTTGCGACAGTACATGTGCATGTAATTATTACCTGTCATGTGATTTTATTTGACAATCCCCTGCGCATTGTAATTAATTAAAGGTTTGATTTTGTTTGTTGTAGATTCACACCCCTGAAGAAGGGCCAAGGGCCCCGAAATGCATTGGGCATGAAAGTTTGAATATTGTACACGTCTTTTTTTAAAGAAATGAAAAGCAAAATTCTGTGTCATAACAGATTAAAATGATGATGTAACTAGGAATTACTGAGTAAAAGTATTTTTGTGTTGAATAACATTGTAGAACGTACTCTGATGTCTGTAAATATATACATGTGTCTAGTACGATGGTAAGAAGTATACATGTGATTTAAAGGTAGCAGCAGCATTAAGCGACTGTGCACAGTGGTCAAGTATCAATACTGGAGTACCGGCGGGTGTACAGCAGGGCATGTAGATGCCAGCATGTCCACAACTGTAGCACGCTGAATAAGTAGGTTTAAAGAGTAAAAAGGATTTAGAGTAGAAGACATCTCTTTATTAATGTAATAACTGCACTTTCACAATTGCTTTATCAACCTTCCTGCTTTCTCAAATTTGCTTGAAAATGCACCATTTGTCCACTGTTTTTTCAAAAGTTTTCTAAGGGGGAGCACCCCCCCGAACCTCCCTTAGGTTGTTCAGGCGCACTAGTTACGCTTGCGCGCTACGGTGCAGTATGAATCATTTTACGCGCCCCGCACCACTTTCAAAACTCACCAGCCGCCACTGATTAAGGTCGAAGCATGCTGAAACGACTAGGCTCTGTTTGATATTGCATACCACTGCTTCTTCAACGTGTATAGTCTAGGTTAACTGTAAAATTGCTTAAGGCCTTCACAGTTACAAATGTAATTAGTGTACTACAGAACAAAAATATATAATTACTGCAGATCATCAGACTCTTGTGGTGGTAGTGGGGCAGACACCTTGCTCTTCTATGGAATAGAGGCAGGAAGGGACAAAAATACCTCGGAGCGCACCTGGAATTTCTCATATTTTTATGTGTATTCTTCTTCTAAGTGCTCTATTGCTCTCTCTTTCATAATTTGGCAGTGACTGCCAACAACAGACACACCCTGCCAAGTATTTAGATTTTTGTGTGAAAAACATAGGAGGTGCTCATTTGTTCTGATATCTTTTGGCAAACTGCTTTACAGTTGACAAGCAAGCCCAGAGAAGTAAAACAAGACCACTCTGCAGTGCTTTCATTAAGGAAGTCACACCAAGTGTGGCATTGGCAGGGTGAGCTACATAACGTATGTGCAGCTGGGGTTTTATTAATAATAAAGGAGGGGCAAAGTAAAATAAATTGATCAGTAAGGAGATATGGAGAACTAAGAAAGGTCAGGGGAGAACAGGAACAAATAATGATGAAAGACTCAGCCAAAAATGTATCCTGCGTAAAACAAACATATTATGAAAAAGGAGACAAGGCTGACAGATTACTACCATCTCAGATAAATACAAACTTGAAAGCACATCAAAGAAATTAAAGATGAAGGTGTGTTAAATAGGAGTACATCGTATAGTACAACCATTTTGTACTCCTTTTATTCAACGAGACAAAACAAATATTTGAAAGACTATACCCCATCTGAAGACCATATTGATTTTTAATCACTCGAGGCTAAGATGTTAAAGTGGCCATAAAAAAAAATGCCAAGTCGGACACCCCCACACTCCAACAGATTCTCGGCAGAATATTTTTAATAACTGACTGAATCCATGCTAGACTCAAACTTAACCATACTATTAGAATCACACAAAGACTGAGCATAGTGCACTTCTTCTAGGCCTATCGCCTCTTTCAATTGTGATGTGAAAATCCGTACATCAATCCTGGTCTTATGACTTCACACAATCAGATCCTTGCTGATCTCGACACGTTAATCAGGCTTTACAAATGATGATCACACAGGTGACAAATAAAGGCTTGCCATAACCCTACAAGATGTAGGAGAGGAGAAAAGAAAAAAATTGTCCTTTTCTTGCTCAATGTGGAGAGGGCCTTCAACACAGTTGACTGGCACTACATAACAGAAGTCCTAAACAAGACAGTAGTGGGCCCAACAATGAAAACACATATTCACTCCAATTACCGCGAGCCATCAATAAAAATAAAAATGAATGAAGAGTTCTCTGCAACAATAAGGGGAACAAGCCAGCACTGCCCCCTATCACCTTTGGTATTTATCCTGTCACTGGAGCCCTTGTTTCAAAGAATTCTCAGAAATCCTAAGATTAAAGGCATGTCTACAGGCAACAAAGAACACAAGCTGGTACGGTTTGCTGATAACATTCTGTGCTTCATTATCAAACCGGAGGAATCCCTTTCGACTTTAATGAAAAAGCTAGTCCATTTTCCATTTCGATCTTATAGACCATAAAAGCAAAGACATAAAATACATACAAGGCAAAAGAGCAATAAAAACACCAATGGCCATTACAAGATAAAGCCATGTGCAGTGAGTAAACACAATTCATAGCATTTAAAAAGGTATAAAAGAATTTAAAAAGCGAATTAAACACTGATTTTAATTTGTTGGTGAGATCAAGACTATAGGAAATGGCAGAGGAACGATTGTCATATGTGGGGGGCGGTTAAAAATTTGCGATGCCTGTACCACATGGAGTTTAGGAAACGGGACACAGCGAAAACAATCGGGGGGGGGGGGGTGAGTATCAGTTCTCAAGACTCTGAATGCCTCCCGTATCTGTCTGTACCCCAGGTTCCTACACATTGGTAAGAGCCAGTGCCTCCTTGGTACATCATTTTGGGCAAAAAAACATGGATGTGAGTCTCTTCTTGGCTATTGCAGGCAGGACAGCTAGCAGGGGAGGCTTTTGACCAGTTCTTTGTATATGCATGGACCGGCAAGCAACCTAATTTAAATTGGACATAAAGTTTCCTTGCTATGAACGGTTGTACATCGTCAAGGAAGGATTCAAATGAATAGTGGTCTTTAAAGTTGAGGAAGTCAGAGGTTAAGTGACCTGGTTTAGTGCTCCCTTGGATTTCAGCCAGTCTATACTGTCTATAGATTTTGACTAATTCGAGCTGTGATATTGTTGGTGACCCTTCCTCAGGGTGGGTCCATAGGTTCGGACAGCCTAGTCTACAGCACAGGTCTTTAATATGTGTGAACCAGGGTAATTTGCCCACCCCTGGGAGCCCTATGATCGCTTTAAGTTCGGACCGGTAGGCTATTAGCTCGGGGGTAGCCCATAGCCTACGCCAGAAAGTCAGAGGTCGCAGTCCGATCTCCTCAACTATGGGTCTTGTCCCAAGGTCCATACGTAGGGGGATACTTTGCGGCAGGCCCAAAAGCTGCCTCATAAACTTGTTCTCGGTTTTAACCAATCCACCTACAGGGCTGTGTCCCCAAAGTTCTTCCCCGTACATTACGGCACTTCTAATTTGGACTTTGTATATTTCGGTCACTGGGCCCGGTTGTCTAGATGTGGAGTTTCTATAAAGTTTTGCTAATCCCCCTGCCGTCTGGGCTAGCCTTAGGCCTGCCTTTTCTAGCTGTGGGCCCCAGCCAAGAGTTTCCGTCAGTGTAACCTCCAGGTAATCGAAGACTCCTACCCTCTCTAGCTGGATACCATTTAGGGTAGGATTAGGGCGAGATGTTTTACTAGGATTAAATACCATATACTTGTATTTTTGCGTTTTTATCTCTAAGCCCCTATTCTTGCAGAATGACTAAAAGCTTTCAAGGGTCCATTGGATGCCCATGGGTGATTTAAATAGTAGCAAGGTGTCGTCCGCAAACATCATTGCTGGCACCTTGCCACGGACGAGCTTTGGGGCATCGGAGTTAGCTACCTCGTTTAATTGGTCCACCAGGGCATTGATAAAAAGACAGAACAAAGTGAGAAAAGCTAGTCCCTTTCGTCAAGGTCTCCTTCTTCAAGATAAACTATTCAGTCCCAAAGGATAGTAATATCCAAGCAAAGAAAAGATTGTCAAATACCATTAATAAATAATGAATTCACATGAACACAGTGACCCATTAAATATCGGAGTATAAACCAACCCCAGGAGACCTCCAACGTGTACCGAAGCAACATCCACTTCTGCCCCCATTCCTGCAAACACTTTACAAAAATGCACACAAATGGCGAAGTTTAGAAATAACTGAGATGGAAAGAGTCACAAACATGACTATGAATTTTCTTCCCAGCTACCCATGAAATTCTACAAGAAGGTAAAAGACCAAATCCCAACAAAACTACCTTGGTTTTTAAGAACATAACCCAGAGTCACTAAGAACCTATTATTTTGCATCAAAAGGCAGGGATGATCAGGATTTCCAAATACAAAAGCATAGATAAAAGATGTCCAAATATTCTGGGCACTGGACTGAAACATAACCGGTGAGAAAAACTGTGGGTACAAGAAGGTGGAACACAATATTTTCTCTGTCTCCATGCACTTCCTATTGTTGCACCCACCCACAGCCAGATCAGGCAACAAAAACCTTATGCACTCCAACCTAATCCTTAGTATTGGCGCCAGACAGTAAGAGAGAATGAGGCCATAATCTTTCCCTCCCCAGTGATGCTAATCACATATAATTCTGATTTTAAACAAGGAATTTTCAGATATGAGCTTTAGGTGATGGAATCAATACAAACCACCACCGCTAGGAGACTTAGTCTCACAAGGGACACTTGTTTGAGGGTATAGATTTACGAACACCTAGATTTAAACCAAAAAGGCTCAGCTACATCAAAGGGCAAACACTGGCAAAGTAAGAGAGCCGGCAGGTAGAAAAATAACACAAAAAACGACAGTGTTGACAAAAACGAAAAGGCATCACTTCTCTACTTCCACAGTCATCTACAGCCGGTACACAATTATTTGACTAATTGGGAAAAAGACTAGCGCTCGAGATACCAATAGTAACGTGGACTAAAATATGGGCACTTAGCCCCAATAAGATAGAAAGCAATGTATGGGAGTCCGGTACTTGTTAGAACAACTGTGCCTAGAGTCTCTGATTCACATGGGGGGGGGGGGTGTGGGTAGGTCCGGATAATATACTGACAATTTTATTGCTTACCAGAGAAATAACAGGTGTTTACCCTTCCTCTTCAACCTGCAAATTTGGATTCAGGTGAGAACAGCGTCAACCCAATAACCCCTCAAATAGGCAAACTAATAATCTACTACTTGGTGCTTGTAATAGCATATGTCAGGAAACACCAGACCACTTTAGCACTGTATTTGTGGTGGGAAAGGTATTGAACATGTATGGAATGTTATAGGTTCGGGTGCCATTTAAGACTCATACGAAAACAAGCCAAGTTTTTCATGGGGACCCAGCATGCATGTCAGACACACTATGCCACTGCTTAGAATGGGAAACGTCTACATTGTCCGACAGCATGGAAGAAGAAGACCGACACCAATCTGATCCCGAAAATGCTTGACGGATGGAAAGAAAACATAGAAACCCACATAAAAGAGGATATTGAAATGATAGCGACATGAATGTGAACCTAGGATTCTGGATAATGTATTGGAATGTAAATCATATATCACTATAAATGTGAAAGAAAAATCTGAAATATAGTGGCCAATAAAATGAAGGAGGGGCTTGGTGCTCTATACACAAGTTTGTCAAATGGTAGTGAATGCAAGCTCCATATAAACGGGAAAATATGGCAAAGCAATGGGGTGGATGTGATCTCAGCTGTATGTAGAGTTCACTCTCAGGTAAGAAGACAACTGCATAAGAGCCATAATGACACATATTTCAATCCATTATATCGAAAGAGGAGCGTACCTACATTTATCAATTCAGAGTTTACAAAGTATTGGTGATTGAATCCAAACTTAACTTCCTCATCACCAACCCTATACAAGAACCTTGATGAGAACTTCACGTCTTTTTTATAATAAATTTCTCACCTGCCCCATCATCCTAAATTGCAAGAATCCTATCATCCTTCAAGAGATCTTCCCTTCCAACCAATATTTCCAACACACAAGCCATCAACCATGTAATCCCAGTCTTGGCACTCGTCATCATTAAACCCAAAGGTTCACATTCCGAAGCAAAGGCCATAAAAAAAAAAAAAAAACATACCATCGTTCCAGTGCTAAAATAAACACAGAACAGAACCACAATTAACACTGGAGTCTTGTCTTACACTGCCAAAGAATACGAGTAGACTGACAGTTGAACATCCACATTAATAATAATGTTTTGTTGGGTAACTTAATTTGGCTTCAATCACTGCTGGGGTACTGAAATTACATTCCCTAAAATGGAGTACGAGCTTCACTCCAACAACCACAAAGTCCTGTTCAATCGTCTGTCTTCATACAAATGTTGCTCCATGTCTTTAACTTCCTTTTTCTTTTTTTTTATAAAACCAAAAGGAAAACAGTGAAGGAAGACGGGATATTGTTTAACAAGGGAGAACGTCAGCTGAATAACAAATAACTAACTCTCCACTGAGAAGATTAAATCATTTTTCTGAAAGTCAGGAAGAGCACTGTCATGATCGTTCCCGTGACATTTTAGAACATTTTTGAAAATGTTTTAACATTTTGCCTGGATTGGTTCACATGTGAAAGTAAAAGTAAAATATGCTAGTCAGTAGATCAGTAGCACCTTAAAAGTTGTCTGCTTATTGACCTATGCTGTTTCATGATGCAACAATCACCACTGAGACGCCCACAGCTGCTAGGAAAGGAAAAGAGATCCCTAGAAATACTGCTTTCAATATACTTTGAATGGGCTTTGGATCCATCCCTTTAAACCATTGGCTGTCTTCAACTAACATTTTTCAACCATTGACTTGACACTCAAGCTTTCTTATCTCAGACTAGTGGAGTAACCATCTTTTAAATAATGCTAATGACTGTTTCGATGTATTCTTTCACCTTGATGTGAGTGATTGCATTAAACTGCAAGAAGGACTACTTTACAAATACAGCCCTCCCTTTGTAATCCTACCAGCTCCGTTCTGTGTGGCCTGCTCTGTTACTAGTCTACTTTGCCTCTCTACTGCATCCCACTACGCCGTACTCCCCTGTGTGGTCCTCGTTTCCTGCCCATACCTTCTGTTATCTCCACTGTGTTCCTCCCTTTCCTTATGCCCTTACAGCTTTCCACGAGTACCACCGGGACTGATTTTTTTCTCTCAATTCCATAGAGATAAAAAGGCGGTCATTACAGAAGAATTCCTTACCTTCAATACCATCCTCTTTTTGTTTCTATATCAAAAACAGTCAGTTGAAAAGATAGCCTTTCATTACAGTCCTTCCTATCTTACTAGGTGATAGAAATTAAAGAAGGATGATAATGAGGGCTTCCTTACCACTCAACCTTTATTTGAAATAGAAACAAAAACAGGACTGTATAGAAGCTGCCGTTCATATCTTGTCTGCCTTTAATGTACTTATGCTGCATGCTTTAGCACATTATACCCAGACAGTTTGACTTTGCCAATGCTTGTTTAACTAAGAAGTTGAATCATTGGCTTTTGCTACCACGTGTATTTGTGTAGTAAAACGCATTTTTTCATATTAACCCCACCCAAGGAATCTAGTATAAAAGTAGCAAACCTCAAATTAAGTACTACAGGTAGTTACTGAAGCATGGCTCTACATGAACGTACAATTGTGGTTAAACAATGTCCATATCCATTAACAGTATTCAATGATTACATACCAGTATTTAAGTATGAGAAAATAATTACCAACTTAGCTATTATAAGTGCATCATTCATTAGGTCCAGTAGCGGGGTCTCAGTATGGATGTTGTAAAAAGAGTATGCAGCCTTAAGTGTTTTATGAACCGGGTGATGCATAACTGTTGATGGTAACGTATAGAAACTAAATAAATCTGTCAATACGCCATTTGAACTCTGCGGAGCAAAAAAAAAGAAAAAACGTAAGATTCACAAATTAATGTCATTTCAACACAACACAATGCATGCAATCTCAAATTCATCATCTAGAGAGCTCTTTGTATAATGCTAGTGTTTCCCTGGGGGTTGCGAATAATGTTGAGGTAGAATATAGGGCCATATCATTCAATTACAAAATAGGCAATTAATGGACCTCTGTTGATTACAAGGGGATCCACATCAACAATGTACTCTACTTGAAAGCAGTGATATTTTTCTCAAAATATTGATTTCATGATTTTGTAATTCACCATTAGATGCCGTAACACACTGATGCGAAGGTATTTTTTTCTAAAAGAAAAATACATGTTTATTTGATTGTCCTCTCACCCACATAATCAGTTAATGCAAACCAGAATCCATCAGCCCCCTTTAAATTGCACTGAAACTGCTAATGGTTGCAAACTTTCTAGATTATGCTAAATTGTTAACTAAAATAAAAGATTTTAATAAAAGAAAAATTGGTGAGTGGTGAGCTATTAATCTATAACTATTTCCTGTTTCTAACAAGTGTGGCATGAGCGGAGGTTAACGATCTAAATTATAAGATCCACTTTGACATTAGTGGAGAAAAAACAGAAGGCAAGAAAATGCCCACATTTCTTGAAGGGGAATGATCCATAGAGCAGAAAATTTCCCAGCAAATCTGAGGTCACATTAGTACTCATCCTGATCCTGGACATCCATTGACAAACTGGGAAGTGGGGGGGGATCAACAAACACCAGGTTGAGCTTTTGAGACAGTAGAGCATGGCGGGGACCCAAAGCTGCCCTTTACCTTCAAGGAAGGTGATAGTCGAACCATGGTTGTATTTAAATGCGAGACAGAGTACCTTACAGGTCATTCATTGACAAACTGGGAGAGATTGTAATAATCTCCTAAATCAAATCACTCTTCTAGAAAGCACTAATACCAAGCATACCAGAACATTATACACAATATGTAGTTGGTTTAGGGGAACTTGCCTCTAAAGTACTCCCTTAATCCAAGTTTAAATTCAACAGAAAAGCAGACAGTTATTGTTATTCTGGTGGAAATTTTTGAAAGGCTTTACGAAGAGCCCAAGACTTTAACAATGACCAGTTAACCAAAACAACTGACCACTGCAATCCGGCTCAGGTAGCTCTCATAGAGAGAACCTTCCTTTTTTACTTTTGTGCATATGTAGACTCCAGGAAAAATAGTAAGGATGGTAAAAGCATTAATGTGGAATTAGAACAGTCCAGGTTTAGGTTGCAATTCTTTCCCAAAGAAGAATGATTCTATTGATCTGACAAACCCGGGGTGTGGGTGAGACATTATAATACATAAGGTTGATGTAGGCACAGGAGAGGCCTCAATGTGAAGAGTTGGCTTTTAACTCTTAGGTTTGTAAAACGTGAGTTGCACTTCACTTCGGTGTCAATGACGGAAGGTAAACCTTTGCTCATGCAGTGAATTCGTAGATGGTTGGTTGAAAGCACACACTTCCTAGGAATACAGCACTGCCAAGTGTGCTGGTTTGGTCAGTGGCGTTGGAAGAAGAGGCATAGGATGCGAGTGAATACTCACACCACTCTTTGTCTCCCATTTTAAATGGATATGCTTAAAAGAATGTTTTCCAGAAGAGACAGGCGATCGAATTCTTTAGAAAGACAAGCTTCAGTCACAGATCCTGCAGTATAGGACAGAGGTCCTAAAATAAACCATTAGTTTAGTGTTAGTGACATTGAAAAATACCACTAGGAATGCCCAGTGATACTGGCACCCCTCTACGTTTTCCATTTCAAATGGAAATATTTATCTTTGAAAAGAAAAGAGATGCAACCTTTTATAAAAAGCATCAGTCACTGACTCTGAAGTATAGGACAGATATTTATTAAACATTATTTCAGACAGCACTACTCAGCATATTTTTGCTTTGCAACTTGACTACTGTTTTTCTGAAGCGATGACTCTTGTTGGCTTTGCAAGTTTAAGAGTACCATTTCACTGGCTCCAAATAATCTTACTTTTGATCTTCTTAAAAATCTATCAGGATTCTGACATCACTGCTATTCCCAGTTCTAGAAGTGACTGACACTTTGAAGCTCTTGCATGGCAAACAAAGAAGTACAACTGTATTTGGACACTTCATTATTAGTTGTCCCAGTTGTTTGTACATGGACATTTTTGTTGTCCTGAAGGGCTGGTAGATACAGATGTAAGATGTGAAAACACAAAAGTGCTGTATCCAAACCTCTTGCATTTGAAACCACTGTACAAGAGCATGCATTTAAGAATGCAAAAAAGAAAATAGCAAATAAGAAATAAATGCAGAAAACAAAGACTGTACTGTTCTGGGGAATATATCAGGGGTTGATACAAAGATGTGGTACAAATCTCCTGAATCTTTAATGCCATTTTAGAACAGGTGACTCAATTTTCTTGACCCTAACAAAATACTGCAGATATTGACTGAATATGTAATCAAATTGTGTTAAGATGTAGAAAACTATAGCCTGTCATTTTATGAATTAAATATTTTTAAGTGAAATAATTTTTTTTATATTTTACAATTCTGCACAAAGGTTTTTTTTGACATCTAAAATGAGGTATAAATTCACATGACATTCATCAAATAGTTTACTGGCTGCGAATAATTCATATCACTGCCTCAAACTGGGGAAAACTACAAAAAATAGAATACATTTAGAGGTGTAGCTTACTAATCAAATAATTGAATTAAATAAAAGAAAAATTAAATATTTTCTTTTATATTATACAATTTATTAACATTCTCTGGTGCTTCTGAATGGAAGTGCTGAAAATGTTGGAATGTATGACAAGCAATCAGGCTTATGAGAATATTCTATTTCTTACTTACCTCTACTACAAATGAGTCGATAATTTGGTCTTTTGGTAGCAACCAGTGCGCAACCTCTTCTTCATCCATAAAGGGAGCAAGATGAAAATGCTTCAAGTAGTTATGAAGTAACTGCTGTACTGCCTTGATATCTTTCTTTTCCATGGGTCTCAATCCAGGTGTTTTTGCAACCTGTAAGATAGGAAAAAGCAAATGTAGATCTGTGAACATTAAAAAGTTGATCTGCATACCGAATACTTTCAGCAATGTACATGGTGGCATAACAACCGATGCCAGCATAAAAACAAAACCATTATCAGCGGCAATCCATTACTTAACAAAACCATCGTGACATGTCCCAATACCTGCATTCTTCCAACCCACCTTACACAGTAATGCAATACAACCATAAATCCACACATAGAAACGTGAAAGTTTCAGGGTCTCAAAGCAATCTTTAATCACTTAGTGAATATGTGTCCGGTATGCTGCCCGATGGATAAAGCAGGGTGATTCATAGGGGATTTCACATCTACAGGAGGTCAAAAAGTTGAAAAAGACAGTAAGAAAATGAGTGAGGAAATAGGGACTATGTGAGGCAGGCCAAGAGACGACACACTCTAGACATGCAGAGTGTAACTAGTGGTGACACTAATGCAGCACTACACATGGATTCAGAGAAATAGTGGGTCAGATGCCTTGGACAAGACCACGATATCTGTCCACTTATTGTTTAATAAAGAAGATGATTGACAAGTTTTGCTCTTCGTCCTTTGCAAAATGTGTTATTGGTTTTAAGTTGTTGGCCCCATTAGGAGAATGTTAGAGTGGTAATCCCGGGGAGGGTGTGGTGTTTCCAACTGTGTCAGATTACGCATAATCTGGTGTTTTAGGGTAATAATGGTTTTGCACCCAGTAAAACTACTGCTGGAGTGTGGGACAGGGGCTGATGACAAATTACATCGGTCGTTAATACAGGAATTAAATACTGAAGCGGCCACAGGAAATCATGCTAGTTACCGGATCCATGTATGTGCTTCTTTCCACAATATGATGGCATGGCAACCAAGTGATTTCACTTTCTGGTGTTTTATCCAAATTGACAATGTCATTACATATACTTCAGTCACTTAATTTGAATTTAAAGCTATAATTAGCCATAAAACATATAATTGATGTGCAAACATTACTTACATCTGGCAGTCTGTAAAGCTTCATTGTCCTTTGCAAAGTCATATTTCTATTCAGATGAGAAAATTTCACTTCTACGAGTTTTCTAGGGTTCAGAGAACGGTGCCAGTACCTAAAAAAACATAGCGAATAGAGCATGATTGCACACAGAAGTTAGATAAACAGAAGTGTAAACACCATTAAACTTATCCAGTTGCAGTCAAAGATATATGAAGATATACCAAATGTATGATAAGTGAACATCTACACGAAAAAGACAACAATGTTTAAATGTAAAACCCTACAAATAAATGACCCAAAATATTTTGACATCTGTAGCAAATATTGCCAGGTTGCCAAATATTCAGTTATACTTGCTAAATCGGTACCATTATTAATGTCAAGGATTATCTTTAGTGTTTAATCTCTTACTGAAATGAAGCTTCATAGTTTCCCTCACTTTAGATTTTTTTACATTTTTTCAAAGATGAGTGTCATGACAGTTTTAAATTAGTAGGTGTCACAACACAAAGGCACTAAAAATAAGAAATTGCACAATCAGTTTCAGGAAACTGAAAAATATTAAATATAAAGGAAATATAAATTTAACAGTTGATATCGCAATGAAGTCAAACTATTCACATAAATAATCAATATTTTAAGTATATAGTGAAAAGCATAATTTGGGGTACCAGAGTACGGACTTAAAATACATGTATGTAACCAAAGAAACAATCATTATTATTCAAGACAAGATACTATCATATATAAGGAATGCATTTAGTTAAGATGAATGAAAAAGACTTTAAACATTGAAATAGCAAATCATGAATGGTACAAAAGAGCGCATGGGATCAAAGTGTATCCCAATATGCTTTTTCAACTTGCTGATATGCCTTACGGTCACGTTTTTAGGTCGCGCCTGAGCCAGCGCATGCGCTGCTCTGTGAGACATTTAGTAAATGGGGCTTTCAAAGTGCTACCCCATGCTTTTGCTGGCCTAGCGCTTGCGGTTACGCACGCGAGCACGTGCGCAGCCGCCAGCTTTCACCGTCCGAGGCGCCATCTGGACCGCAATCAGTTTCAGTTCTGTTGCCGATCACTTTCACTTTTGCGCGTGTGTGTGCACACAACTCCCGTTCGCGGCCGCACGTCTTGTTTAAACAAACATTACGGCTTGTTTTTAACAAATAAATTGAGCGCGTGCATTTTGTAATTTTGAATAGTTAGGCAATAATACTAAACGTCCTGCCATTTACTTTTAAGGAAAAAAAACGTGCTCTCTCACCCAAGGCAGGCTCACGTGACAATTATACAATTATTTAGTACTTAAAAATACTTTTCCATCTTGTTTTAGGAGGGGGGGTAGTCACAAGGGTTTTCCACCACTTGTCGTTAGAAACAAAAGATTAAAGAGCTTTTGCTACCGTAGCCCGTGGTTTTCATCTGGAAACTTTGCAACAGTTAAATATGCCAAAACAGCCTATAGTGTTATGCTGCGACTTCACTGGATGACATTTAGTTTTTCCGAGTGCGTGGCGGATGTCTGAGCAAACTGAGTTCTGGGGATTCAGCAGAGTGCTTTCCTCGTGCTTGCACAATTTCGCATGGTCGGTATGTAAATTCCGCGGGACTGGAGTCAAGAAATATCAGATTTCTGTTGTTGCTGGAGGGGATTACTGTAGGACTACCGGCCGCTTAGAAGTTTGCTTCGCTTTGCTAAAGTACGTGGGGGTGCTTCTTTGTTACTTCCACAGTGCTTGAACTGTTCAAGATGGGGGAAATGTCCATTGTGCTCGTTTGTGTTCATTGCGTTTCACTTTGAAGTGTTCAGCTTTCCGTTTTTGTCTGTGAAAAAGCTAAAAGATGCAAGCACGTGGACAAGCAAGTGTATGCAGTATTTACTTTGGGTGAATGTTCAGGAGTCAGGTAAGCATGCATATTAATTTGAAGGACAACAGTGAAATATCTGGCGTTATCTCGGTTTAACTTTAGATCTAAAGATGGTCATAAGAATGGATGTTTGGTGTGTAAATCCAATTAATATGTACATTTTGTTATTGATAGCAAATAGATGTTAAAATATCCCAATTGTCCCTTTGGTGATGCAAAGCCAACAGAGTTGGTTGCCCATTGGATTTGCAGAGCGTTCACGTTTCCAGTCATGGAATTTCCATTTATTTAAAACTTGTTATGAGGTCATCTTGTCTTATTTGGTTCATCTGAAGCAAAGCAAGACTACAAATCCCAGAATTCGATGGTTATTAAAAAGAAAATCCAGATCTGGAAACAAGGTGTCGTGCTGCTTTGGAGCCATCTGGGAACCCTGGCTCTCTATGTAAATTTAGGAGAGTCCTCTCATAGATGTGTTCACGTATGTGAAGATTTTCTCTTGACTAATCATTGAAAAGAGTATATTTTATTACTAGCAGGAGTTTTTATTTAAGAGGAAATAATGTTAAGTTCCAGTCAGCAGCATGATGAGAGACGAGTATAAATAAAGGGTTAAACTGCAGGTCCAGTTTAAACACAGAGAAGTGACATGGTTGTATCTCCTAGTCTATCTTTATCCTTGATAATATATTTACTTTGTATGCTTAGTGCGTTGGCTGTTGTGTTTTCATATTTACTTTCTAGCTGTCAAGCAGTTGTAACTCCTCTTTTCCTGATGTGCATAAAATAAGCTTTATTGAAACTGCAGGATTACCTAAAGTAGTTGAACAGTGACTGGTTGTTGAACTACTTTCATTTTTCCATAGACATGTGTTTCTCTGCTAAACTAATTGTACACTGCAGTTCCCTCTTTTAGGAGGACCGTAATCGTTTCAAGATGTTGTCTAAGGAGAAATGAATGTCTTCCAGATAAGTTTGTCATCTTTTGTCTTTTGCTGTAAACCACTCTGCTTCACCCGATCACTTGTGATAACGATTAATACTAAAATTGTTCGTCTGGGCAAACAAAACAGGCAAGAAATAGTGAGAAAATTCATTATTCAATTTACAAAAACGCTGCCACCTAAAGCAGGCCTGAAAATCATTGTGCTTCCTAAGTGGAGTTTTATGATTTCTCAAGTTCTGCATTTAAAGCAGGATTTGAATTTTTTAAGCAGTACTTGGTGTAGATTCCTTAAATATCTGACAGTTGTGCTGTGTATTTAGTCCAAAACATACCTGGAGAACAAATATATTTGTACACACCTGTTCTCATTAAAAAAAAGTCTCCCTGTTTTTAAAATGTCTGTCAGAATAATCTTTTTGATTGGATTTATACCAATAAACATCACTGCTATGGCGAGTGTATAGCCTGGGAATAGATCATTCACTTTAATCTGCAGTAGAAGGTGTTCATCCCTCAAGATCAACTACACAAAGCACAGTGCCCCCCCTTGCTCTTTGTGAATTTGTGATTTTTATTGGTTTTGGCGGGGGTGCAAGGGGGGGGTTGTAGTTTTTGCTGCTCTCATTCTGAATAGCCCGCACCTGCTGCAACACTTTTACCATACACAGCCTTTTGGCTAAGTGGTACTCATTCAAACATTTATGGGAGGTTGGGCATTAGTGGTCCAAATGTAGTGGTGCTGGAACAATTTTCAGAGTGGGGGTGCTGCCATTAATGTCACAACACTGTAGTCGTAGGCATTGTGAAAAATCCAACCGTTTAACAGAGAATACTTAGTTACTAAGCCACACCCATTCAGCAGGAGACTGGTAAGAGTGGTAAATAAATGATGGGACTACATTGTCGCAAATATATTACTAAAGCATGGTGTGCTGGCATGCTGTCATTAACAGACTGCAGATTTTCCATAGAAATAGCCATAAAATTCACCATGACATGCAGTTTTATTGATTAACCTATTTAGTGCACAAATGATAATGTGTGGAAATTGGGTTTCAGCAAATGTTTATCATTTGCGCATCCCCAAATAAAGTGTCTTGAATTGATCATATTCAAATCTTTGTTTCCATCTCATGCTAGCGTTATGAAAAAGTGTGCTTCATTTATGCTTTCCTAACTGGTGATATATTTTGATATATGCGTAGAGTTCATTTTGAGTTATTTTAATTTTGTTGTGTCTTAGATAAAACTGACATACTACAGACTTTCCTTTCACTCTCAATAACCCAGCAAGATTGTCAGATATTTTACAAAGTCCTCTAACTTTGCATTCAGAGAATACCACTACTGAACACCAATGTGAGGAGGATGCAAACCATTCTCAGGCAGCCACAATCCTTGTCAGAGTGAACCCCAGAAGTCACTAAATCAACATGTGCTTAACCCTCTGGTAGGTTGCCACAAAAGCAGTCAGGCTTAACTTCGCTGCAGTGTGTAAAGTATTTATACAGCACTCACACAACAATAAAGTGAAAACACAGCACAACTGAAGTCCTAAACCAATTTAGAAAATTAGAGTAAATTTTAATAAATTAAAAGCCACAAAAGGCTAGAAATGTAATCAGTTGAACCGGAATTATGAATTACAAGGCGGTGTTGTGATTTCAGCATCTGGGGATAACACTTTCATACCTAGGGCCAGCCTGTGGGACACCCCTATGTTTAACACTAAAACTGGTTCTTCTGGTCAGCTTTTCCTTTTCCCCTGGGTTTGGCTCCAGCTTTTCGAGAGAGACAAAAGGTAGGCAGACCCAGGTGTGAGCTGCATCTGCCAGTGATAGGGTAGGCATCTTCTGTAGTCAGGGATGGGCTGGATACAGCCCCAGTCCATCCTGCTTAGTAGATTAACTGTCTGGGATCAATCTACATCACACCACAGGAGAGCCGTTAAAAGTCAGGTGACCCTGGACACTGACATAAAGGCACATTTGGCTTAGGCAGGATAATGGCAACTTTCTAAAAGTGACATTTTCAGAATAATAATTAACAAGCATTGGCATAGCCAATAGGTCTCGCCTTTGGGACCTTATAAGTGTTTAGTTATACAGCACAATATCCTTGGTGCAACAACATCAACTGTTGCATGGCTAAACACTTATAAGGTCCCAAAGGCGAGACCTATTGGCTATGCCAATGCTTTGTTTCCTTTTTATTTTCACTTCCATAGAGAATCAGTTTGAACTGCATAATGTTAGACGTGACCAAATATCTTTCCTTAAGTTTGGTGGAGGAGTAGACTAGTATACTCTGGGCAAACGGGTTGATTCGTACTATATTCTGCAATTACATCAATTTCTGTCCTCTGTTTAAGTTCTAGACCAGAGAAAAGGATCTTTTACAGAACCTTGTTCTTTTCCGAGATAGTGTGTCCTCCTTTCAATGCCTTTTGGGTCCCAAAAGGAGGACACAACGAAAAAACGTGACTGTATGGCATATCGGCAAGTTGGAAAAGCGTATTGGTTGTCATCATACAGTGTGGGAGAAAATTTCATTATCCTGAAGAAGGTGGCCTAAAATTTGGGGTATCCACCTAAACGCGTTGATGCAGAATCTGACACCAAATCTGAAGGGCATTGAAAGAACATTATAGACATTAAATACGTGGTGACACTTTGTTATGTAATGACCCAAGAAGATTGGTGACCACAAAAACACATACTGTTGTTCATTGTGTTCTCCCAATCTATGTCTTTGTGTTATGTAATGTATTGTTTGGTTTTGTGAAATAGCGCCCTTCTTCCCTTCCAGTAAGGGTTGTAAAAGCATGAGGTTTTAATTTTTTTTTTTATATTTTAAGAATGTGTACTGATACACGACTTGTTTATGGATTTTAAAATGAGAGCGGACATATGAATAAAAGGTCAAGAGATTATTCTCTTATTTTATATGATAATACAGGTGTGATGTTATACCTTAATGCTATCGGGGATGTACATGCTATATTGAATAGAAGTGGAGTGAATGCGTTGAACACGTCTGAAACGGAGTATGAAAAAAACCCATTGGGAGTTTTTCTCTGTCTGGATAGTCTTATACGGTGCCCTGTCCCGTTGGGTTAGTAGGGCCCCATCTCTGCTTTCTTTGATTCTTCTCATTAAAAACAACATTGAAGACAAGTCAGTTTCTGCAAATAAACAAGGGTCCAACATATGTTACAGTGATGGGAAATATTACCTGCAGGTTGACACGGGCTTGGGCAGTACAACTCCCGCTGTATAAACTGCCTGAAAGATCCCCTCCAGATTTACTCTTCTTGTTATTTCACGAATCAGGACAGGGGCCACTCGCTTTGATCTCAGCTTTTTATGAACACAGAGAAAATTAATTTCTACCATCTTCTTTAAACTAGGAGGGGAAACATGCAGAGAAATAAAGTGGTTTACAGTGTAGAAAGGGCAACACATTTAACCAATCACAGTAAGATATTCATTGCTGTATATCAATGGCTGGATTACAAAAATAAATAAATCAGCTGCTATAAATCTAGTACCTGTGTGTACCAGACTCCTGTGTGTTGCCAACACGCTGGTGGTATTTTATTAAAATCTGTAAGATTTGCCACAAACATTTAAAATCTAACACTGGCAATGCCACTAGATCTGGCTTTCATCTCCATTTAAAAGCCAAACCCATTGACTCTGACATTAATCAAGGGTGACGTGTGGGAGTGCTCTAAGTCGTACTCCATCCGCTTTGCATGAAAGTGCAGCATCACAAGGGTTCTCCTGGTATTCTCTATGCAATGGCGCAGCCTGGTGGCAGAAATATCCGAAGAGGTGTGGGCGGCTTTTAAGTGTTCGCCAGGTCCTTTGAATGGAAAGGAGCATCACAGCAGCAACATCCGGGAAGGCAGCGAGGGTTCTGTACTGCATGTCAAGTGCATAAGCGTGTCCACAGCGTATGGACTCCCGGATGCCGGCACGTTAAGCAGCCTGACCATGTTTCCCAGGTCAACGTGTGATGTGCTGCACCAATCCAGGTTTTTTCTTTGAATTCTGGGACTGGTAGTCTTGTTTATTTCATTATAAAACAGGAATACGAGTCCCAGAATTAAAAGGAAAAAGTCTGGACTGGAGCAGTACATCACACATGGTCCTAGGAATCTTGGCATCTATGGTTAAGAGCTGCCCTTACAAATCAAATTAAAACAAAACAGGGTGCCAGAGCAAGAAAAATGCTAAACAATTTTTTGAGCAATAACCAAATCAAGTGAGAATGGTCACATCCGTGAATTACCATGGGCCGATTCCAAAATATGGCAGACAAACCAGCAAGCCAAAGCCTGAAGGGGCCTCAATAAGACAGGCCAATGGCTGAAGAGGGTTAACCCAAAGCCTAATTTCTGTACATTGTTCTGACATGAAGCCTGACGGGGAGCTAAAGATGATGCCCAGAGCCAGGGCTAAAATGGTCTGATGGCAAGGATGTGTGAGATTGGGAAACTGATTCACTGAAGAATTGCACATTGATGCTTTCTTTCTACTGAAATCCAGTGATGCATGTTAGGAATTATTTTTCATTGGGTTATTTTTATTGCTAAACTGTGGAAACCAAAACGGGCCATCCCATTCTCTTCCTAAGTTTTCTCATCCCCTTTTTTTTCCTTCGTTTTATTCTCTCCCGACACCAGTACTTTTACATGTGGCACCCTTGCTGGCAAAAATGTGCAAGGGATAGCACTGTGGCATCTGGGCCTGCCGACAGTAGACCGATTGGAAAACACCCTGCGGCTACATGGGACTCAAAGGCACCAAAAATCTGCAGCATGGCTTCTTTGAAAGCCTCTATCTGCTTAGTGGTGTGATCCTTATTTTGATGTCCTCTCGTCTTTTCATCTCATTTAGAGTGGTGAGATGGCGACAAGTCCCTCTTCATTTTTATGCTTATTTTTGGACTTTGACCAGGAAGTGGGAAAGGAACCAAGAATGGAATGGCAAATTGTGCTTCGCTCACATCCTCTTCTTGGGCTTAGTGACAGAGTTTTCCCAGTCTTGGATGTCCTTAAGCTGCATATGGGCACAATTGTCGCACGCATTAGAGCCAAAGTACCACAAGCAGGACTTCTGTGGATCCGTGACTGACATCTGCTTCCTGCAGTATCCGCATGGCTTGAATTCTATGTTTTTTTTGCCGGGCATTTCCCTCCCTAGCACACGGTGAAAGAATCAGGACCTCGTCAGAAGACCAAAAGAGGGAGCATAGCTCCTAATCAGCATCAAAGGGGGCAAAAAGAAAGTATCTGACATAAGTACGCATGGATGATACTTATATGAAGCTCCACTCCATAGTTTCTAGGGCAGTCTGGAGTCTCTGTGAATTCACATGGCACCTCTTTCTGGCAAATTCGAGTAATGTTGAAAATATTTGCGGATTCAGTCTGGTGCCTCCAGGGGCAGTCCAAACACTCATAAGCATGTATTTATATACTAACATCACTAGAGTCGGGCAGGAGTGAGATTTTGTTGGGAGGTTATTAGTTTAGTAGGAAGGGAGGTATTATGTAAAGAGCAGGAATTTTTGTTCCTGAGTGTCAGTGCTGTGTGCAGCAGTCAGAGGTGAATACGGAGAAAGCTACAGTGTTTGGAACGGTAGAAGGAGAAAGCCTCCGTTTTATCATGCTTTTGCGGTTCTGGCTGGAAATTGAGTGTTTTTAGCTTTCTATTTGTAAATATATAGTTAATGTAGCTATAATAAGGTTACATAATTCTATGTCGGGAACTGAGGTGAGGATTATGCTTTTCCTCCTTCACTTTATGCTCCAGCAGCTATAGTAATGAGAATAAAACATACTACATTTCCCATGAACCATTAGGAAAAGATGTATTCCAGAACAACCAATCATAACTCATGTCAAATTAAGTATTCTCTCCTTATCAACCTCTTTCTTTGGTGCTCCATCTGCACAAGAACTTTATAGTCCCTGCAAGTGGAATTGGTTAAAAGGGGCATTAGCCGCGAGGTCTGTACAGTGCAGTGCAGTTCGCCGGCTGTTTTGAGGACACGATTGTTCCTGCATGTTCATCTCACCATAGGATTGTGTATGAGTGCCTGGTCTAATGAAGATGAGACACAGAGCTAGACATAGAAGAGCCAATATATATAGTATTGTACAGTGTAAAGCCAGTCATATGAATTACACTCCGTACCCAGAGACAGCAGTATGCTTATGTCACCGACCTTAGTCAATTACTCTCTGATCATACACAGTTCTTTCTTGAATGAGGCATACATCCCTAAGCCCTAGACTTCTTATGCCCATCATGCAGAGAGGGGAACCAATTTCTTTTAAAGAGGAGGTTAAGGAGTTCTTTCCTTGAGATGACAGCATATCATAGGTAGTGGATGCCTCTGTACATAAGGCTGTGAACAGTCCCATGGGTCCTTTTGGGAACTAATTAATGGCTTGGGCTGCATCTCTTCCTGAGCCAACCCCTCTAAGGGAAAAGTTGGCAGATCTTCTCAGACACATGCATTGGATAGTACATCTGGATTTGAAATAGAAGTATTTAGCGATTCCCATTTTTCAACCTCCATCAAACATTTTAGTAGGGCCAGTGGAAACACAGAATACACCTATTCATAACACTACCTTTCGGCCTATTATCAGCACCCTGGTGCTTCACAAAGGTTTTCAGAGCAGTCATGGAATTTTACTGCCTGACAAGTGATGTTAATAGTGTGCCCCAACGATATCCTGATTATGGATCAATGTCCACATTGCCTCACAAGACATCAGAGTATGACCATCTCACTATTGCAGATACTATGATTTATAATCATCCAGGAGAAATTAGAACAAACACCATACCATTTCTATGTTTTATCATATAGACGACACAAGCAATAATGAAACTGCTGAATATCAAGATGGCAAGCAAAAAAAAAAAGAGCTGAGGCAAGCTTTAAAAAAGTTTAGAATATCATTACAACAATTAGCTTGATTGATGGGGCTCCTGGCATCGTCCATCCATTCCAGGTCCCACTGCAGTACAGAGCTATGCAACGGTTAAAAGTGTCATATCTGAGAAGGGGACATGTATATTTGGAAAAAGTGACCCTTACACCAAAGGAAAGACAGGAGATTTAGTAGCGGCTCCAATATATGGAAACATGGAACTGCAGGGCGATAGACAGATCAACATCAGACCTAGTTGTAGAATCAGATGAAAGCAGACTGAATAGGCTGGCCCAGATGTGGAGACGTATCTACCGCAGAAAGGTGGTCAGAAGAAGAGATAGATTTCCACATAAATTGTTTGGAAAGTTTGACCAGGTCAGTTGCAGTCAAACAGTGAATGAAGAACACGCTGAAAGTTGCAAACTGTTGTACATCACTGTGGTTCATTACATAAATCATTTGGAAGAAATCTGCCGAAGGCTGACAGACATTTCCACAAATTATGGCATTTTGGCCTGGAGAATCAAACAACAGTAACAGTGAAATATCTTCCAAGGATACAGAATACACGAGGATTAGCAATCAAAGCATTTTCAAGATGTCAGTGCATGGAAATTACATCTGCGGGTGTTCGAAGAATTCGTGATGAGATGGTATATGTGCTATAAGTGTCTGTTCACCTCCAGGATAGGCCATAAACCACCAAGGTATTACAGTTAAAGACCAGATCCAGAATCAACTGATGCGCTTCGACAGATGTGGACGTCAGATGTCAATTATGTCTTTCCTCCACTCACTATGATTTAGAGGGTGATGCGACATTAAGTGAACTCTTCTTGATCGTCCCAATTTAGAAATCTCAAGTCTAGTTCCCAGTTCTGATGGAACATCCTGAAATTCACTGATCGTCTACCTCACCAGGTTCCACTGCCTGGTGACAGAGCGCTAACTCTAACTCATGTCGTTGAGTATTTTAAGGAATGCGGGACAGGCCTTTCAGAACAGGCGGAAGAACTCATAAGGAAGTCCTTGGCTCATAGCACAATCAAGAGATAAATGTCAACTTGGAGACACTGGACATGTTGGTGTGAGGAATGACGTCTGAGCCCCATGGGGTCTGACCTTGATCAGGTCCTGAATTTCTTTTTACAGGTGGTATATGAATGTCAAGCTTACAGGGCAATAAACACCTTTAAATCTGCCACCTCAGCTGAACATGCCCTGGCGAATTGTGTAGCGATTGGTGAGCTTCCAATTTTTCATAGATTGAGAGTTGAGAGGTGTGAGACTCTCATTAGCTTCAGAACCAGGATATATCAACCTTTGGGATGTCAATCCGGTCTGAAATGTGTTCTTCTCATGGCAGCTGAATGAATATTTGCCAGGCAAGAATTGTCAGATAAGCGGACTAGGCATCTTTGTTTAGTATCCTGCAAAAGGGTGTCAGATACAAGGGCACTGAAACTCCCGGGGAGGATGATTAGCTCACACAGGATTACGTTCTCAGATTTGAGATGGACTAAGACTATGAAAAAGACCATCACCTAACCAGAATTTAAAATCTTTCCGAAACTGTGTGTGGCAAGATGCATTAAATCCTATGAGGCCATGAAAAAGGAGTTCAAACCTGCCTGTATGACTCAGCTGCTAACTGCCATCACAAAACCCTTCATAGTACTGTCAACCCAACCGAAGTTAGGTGGGTAAGATGGGTGAAGCAGGAAGTAGGCCTCGACATTTCAAAACTTGGAGCACATTTCACCAGGGGCTATAGCTTCCAGAGCTTTCTTTCTAGAAGCATGTTTATAAGGTATTACGAAAGGCAGCAGATTGGTCATTTGATTCTACTGTCGAACACTTCAAGCCGATGGAAGATGTAGCTTCACTGGTTGCAAGTGAGTTTTAAATTAGCAAAATCCTCACCTCCGATTCTGATAAAGAATATAACATTTCCTAGCAAACATTACGTAAGCGTATTAAATTCTATTAAGGACATGTAGGCAAGGATTATTCCACCCGGCAGTTGTATGATGGGGTTAAATATCAACCTTATGAAAATTAATGAGTAAGTATGAAGGCTGTTGGTTGATAATATTACTTGTGTATGGAGGTATTATTATGGTTTGCCGTTCAGAAATTAATGAGTATTATAAGAATGTTATATATAGGTTATGGAGATAATTTGGAGACAATGGTATAATAACTAGGGGTGGGCAGAATTTGCGTAGTCGTGCTACGCAAAGCTTCACGAAACTGTAAAAAATCTCCGCGAGCACGCAGAAATTCCGCTAACACTCGGAATTGCTTGTTCTCGATGCTTCTTTCTTGTTCGCGAACGCTGTTTGCGTGCTCATGGGGAAATATCTTGCGAATTTGCATTTTGAGAACACGAATAAGCAAAAAATTCCGCGAAGTCGCGGAACACATATCTTTTAGACAATTCCGAGTTCTTCACGGAACGCGAAACTACCCAAATTCCGCAAGCAGAACGGAATTTACGGCCCAGGCCCAATAATAACATAAGTTTGTGTGTAGAGCAGAAACAGGAATGGGGGCCAGGTTAGAGAAGGGTGCGGAGGTCACAGGAAGAAAGAGGAAGAGAGGCTCATCAGGAAAGCAAACATATGTTAATGCCATAGAACATAATTTGTTGACGACTACATTATTTCCTTATGGTTCACGCACATTTTCTTAGTATTTTTATTGTTATTCCTGCAGCTGCTGGTGAATAAAGTGAAGGATGAAAATTATAATCCTATCACTTCAGTCCCCTTAAAAAACCTAAAAGTTTTCCTGCACGTTTGCTAGGACATTTGCTATTAATCTGGCAAAACCTGAACAGTACGTTTCCTCATCAAAAATCTATCCAATAGAAAAATCAGTCTTCTCAATTACCCTACCCATGTTTTTATCTCCTAAAATGCAGTTTACCTGGAGGAATTCATACAACCCTGCTTTACGAATATAGGGTCTACAGGAGGTACACCTACAGCCAACTATCGTATTGAAATAGCTGTGATATAACTGATCTATAGCCCTCCCAGGAAAACAACAAATAAATTAATCCTATTTAAAGATCACTTTTCCAGTTTGAAGTACACTGCAGTAACATCTATGTGCTTCTTCTTCCACTCAAACATGATTTAGGGGCGCAACTTTGTACAAATTATACATGGCCTTATTATTTTAACGTCAACTTGAAAAAAAGCACTTTTTTCAAGTTCCTGAAGGCTGGGTTAAATACGTTATATATTGTTTACCTGGATAAGAGGGAGGTTCTGGTGGATTTCATTAAGGAAAAAATGCTAACTCTTAGGCTGCTAGGACTGATTCACTCTGCGACACTGTCAAATTGGAACTGGGTTGATCAGGGAACGAAGAAAAGCTGTGATTAAGGCCGAAAGAATGGGTACGTGCTGGGTTTTCAAGGTCGTTCGATGATCTGAAGAAATGGTTTCATATAAAGCAAGGAAAATTAAGGATTGGGGTAGGCAGCATGGATTGGACGTTTTTGCATCTTAAATTTTTTCTTCATCTAGAAACTAAGGATCACAGGATGGAAATAAAATGTCTTTGGTTATTTAAACTCGGAGAATAGCACAGTCAGAGAATCAAGGAGATCTTCTGTTACCCACACGGACATGTCCACTCTGTTTCTTTTAATTTTAACATGTTCTGTTAGGCCTGAAAAGTGGCTGAGTTAAGCACCTGTTCAGAGGCGTAGCCAGCAACAGTGTAGCAGGAGCAGTGACACCGGGGCCCAGAAGTGTGTAGGCCTCCCCGCACCCTGATTACCAACCATTTACTACTCAACCAAGGGAAAAGGTACTACTTGTTTTTGTTTGCACTAGGCTCATGTCTTCATTGTAACACCAATGTACTAGATTCTGACATCTAGCAGTGAGAATAGTTACTATATGCTGCTAGTCAGTTAAGTGGGAAATGTTTTTCAAAAGGGTAAAAAGCATGAGAGGAGTTAGTATGACTGTACAGGAATGTGTAATTCTGCAGAGTAATTTGAATAGTTGGAAAAGTCCTGTACAGTTTTAGTAATCTCTTAAACGTTATGATGCCTCTTAGTTCTTCAAGTTGTTAAAACATGATGAGATAATTATAATATTTAAGATAAAGTTAAGACAATGAGTGTTCAAAGTTTAAGGTTCAGGGGTTGAATGTAAAATACCAAAATAGAAAGAGAGAACTAAAACTAATGCTCAGTTTTAGTGCTATTATGAATTTGAAATATTTAATTGAGAAGATACTGCACGCATTGTCACTTACCTATCGTAAATGCGAATGTTAGCAGGGATAGCGCTTATAAACCCAACTAATTTTTTATTTGATGTTACACGAACTCCACAGTGCCACTGAGGAAGCCAACCTGGAGGACGCAGCGCCCTGGGAAGAATTTGTAGATAGGATACAGTTAACCACTGTTTATATGGGACAACAGAAAAAGCAAGAAATAATGCAACCCACCCGTTTTCCCCCCACAAAAGCATATGTACTTACCACTGCAGAAACTCTGGTGAATAATCAAATCTGAACATATTGTCGTCGTCTTCTACATAATTTTCATTCAACAATGTGTACAGTTCTTTTAGCTAAAAGGTCCAGATGAAAAAATGCACATTAATAGAGCAATTTAAAGCAGAGGTACTGCATGCGTCATCCAAGTCATACCGTTCCAGAATTTTCTAAAGCATTTCGATTAAGATCCCAGATCTTTTATACCACGGTCCAACACAAGCATTTGACAAGAAAGGGTTCACTTTAAACGCCTTCCTGACACTTGATTAATTGTTGTGCTCTTTATTCAGTTGTGGTTAGCCTGAGCATCAGCTGGAGAATGTTCTCGTACATGTCCTTGATAATCCGCAGCCAGGGAGCTACAAGCTTCAAATGACTCACAACTGCTTTTGTAGGCTGCTTGGAAGATAGGCGTACCTTCAAAACATGCTTTCATGGTTTTGTTCTATCTGTAAAAGCAGCCTTTCAACAAGTAACCTCTCACACGGTATAGCAATTATCTCGGCTAACACTCCAGTGAACTCCCAGATGCCACTGCAACTTCAACCTAAGTCTGTCTTCTCTTTTTATTACTATGCATCCTCTTTCAGGCACATTACCTGTGAAAGTACTTTAAGGAGTACCACATTCCTATCATGGAAAACCCATTTCTTAAGCATATATTATTCAATGAAATTAAAGAGTAACCCACAAGGAAGCCATGCCGAAGCCTGAAGTAAGAAGAGTAAGACACAAATATATGAAGTGCTGTGCCAATCAAGCTTGGTTTTTTAGGTGATATACATCTAAAATAGCAGTACCGCACAATTACTCATGGAAAAGGCTTTCTGTTTTGGGCTCTGAATTATATGGGGGGGCGGGTTGGGTGGAGGTGCTTCCTGGCAATGCCTCTTGAAGCTGAGCAGGCCGGCGAAAACGTGTCTTTCCTATGCTTGTCTCATTCATAAAGAGCTCTATAGTCCCATAACTAAGGCATCATTTATTCACAGCATGGGCAAACAAGGTCACACCAAGCTGCGAAGTGCAAATAATAAAGTATAAAACCACAGAAAACATTCACTTTTCAGTCAAAAATATAGCCAGTAGCTCCATATAGACTGCCGAAGAATGCTTTTATTGTCCTAAGTGCAGTCTTCAAGAAAAGGTGCAAAAGCATCACGATTGACTAATTACAAACCTCCCCCATGGGCTTTCTCAAGGTAAATAAGACAGTTTCATGTGCCTATTTAACATAAAAATGTCACTCAATTAATTAAAGGCGCCACTAATTAAAACCAAGATTCAGGAATAGCAGTCCAATGCATTGTGGGTAATGTATTGCCTCATATCCGGCACAATGCATAATACAGATCATAATCAAAAGCTAAAACATTCTATGATATACACTTACCATCAATGTGCAATAAAGTGAGATAATCATAAACAATACTATCAGTTAAATATAAGGGTCATTCAACATTTTCCTTTAGTTCTAATGCACAAGACTGTTCAACATACTATATGTAGTTGTCCTAATAATAAGCAGAATGCCTAGTTTTATGTACATCTTACATCTTGAAAAACGAAGGGACCTACAATACGATTTTAAACAATAGATAGTGCTAAAAATGAATAAATTCCATCTTTTAAAAAATAATATTTGCGATGTAGCAGAGAAAGGACAAAACAATAAATATTACATAATGCATAATCCCTAGTAAAAAAATATTCTAGAATTCCTTGCCAATTACAATCTCCATATTCATTTAATTCACTGTTCAGATTAGAAACCAGTTTTTGTCCACTGGCAGGGGTATAATAGATCATCCATTTACAAATAAATTCCTTCTCAAATACACACAGTTACAGAATGAGGGACAAGCAAACAAGGTTGTGTTGGGAAATGAAAAAGACTATGAAACAAACTAAAAGATGCAGGCTAGCAACCCACACGCCCAGACTGATTCGCAGAAAGAAAATAAAACAAGCATTGGCAATGTCAATAGGTCTGGCTTTAAAAGAATGTTGTATGGTAAGGTTAAGCAATACAAAATACATTTCAAAGTATGTATTTGTGTGGAAGTAAAGAACGGAAGAATAACATTGGTGTAGGTTAAAAGGTCAGGTGACAGCTAAACTGTCAAGCCAGACCTAAACATCTATATAGGTTAATGACTGTCCCCCTTCCATCTGTGCTACTGCCGGAGAACAACACCATAAATTACCTAGTTATCCAAGACACCTTTATGGCATTAGAATGTTATGCATGTGCCCCTGAAAGTTCAATCTCAGGGAGCTGGATAGATAAACAAAATGATCACAGCTGTGTGGAGGGCAAGCACTTTTTTGGGGGTCAAGTTTCTGTTTATTGGCAAAAATGTTATAAAACAGTTCGAACAATTACAGCTAGTAGCCGTATCACCATTCCAACATGCCATCTTATGCTAATTTTCTCACATTCTCTCAGTGCTGGAATGATCATCTGGTGCTGCTCATCACTTGCCTTGCGTCCTTGGAATTTCCAAAGTACAATTAACAAACAACCCCAACTCCCTCTCCCACCACCCTCCGTGGTGGTGGTGAAGCCATACCCATCTTTCTCTTGCTGCTACTCTATGCCAACTGATGGAGTGGAGTCTTCACGTGTAGTTTCCGACACAAGCCTTTCCCTTAATCGCCAGGTGTCCTCTGTATAATCTCTGTCGTGGCACTTAAAACTGAAACACGTGTAGCCCCCGTAATGTGGGTGGACATACTGCCAGTGGGAGCCCCTTTGTAAGATACGCTACCAGTGGACCTCACTTGTATTCAAAAATTGTATATATTTGTCTCTAAAGATATCAGACATACGTTCCATCGGGAGTATTTTCCATAATCGTGCGTGCCATTGCGCCAGCACTGGTGCTTCTTTTTTCTTCCAGTTAGCCACTATCGCCTTCTTAGGTGCTCCCAGGCAAGCCCACATAATTGCTTTGTCTGCCTTAGTTTGGTGCTCTAGTGTGGTGTCCTTGAGGCCCAGTATGGTCGCGCCTATAGAACTCGGTAAAGGGTATCTCAGGATGTGTTTCATTTGGGTCAGAATTTCTTCCCAGAATGGCTTAATCGTCGGGCAGTCCCACCAGATATGGTGAAACACCCGGAGGATCCCACATCCAGCATCAATCCGAGGTGATGAGAAAAATCTTCCTGAGCTTTGCGGGTACCAAATACCAATCGAATAATATTTTGTAGTGCGCCTCTCTCAAGTCAAGGGAATGGTTAAATTTAGGGATGTCGGACCACAGGTGTTTCCATTTCCCTTCTGTTATGTCTCTCCCTAAAGTCTGTTCCCATGTACCTCTGTATCTAGGCTGTGGTGCCTTTGTAGTGGATACCAACAACTTGTACAGAAAGGAGATAGTGCCCCTTGAGGTACTCACTTTCCGCACAAAGGTTTCCTTTGGGGTCAGGTCTCTAGTTGCTGCCTCCCTTACTTGTGGATGTAGTGCCCAATGCTTAAGCTGGAAGTAATGAAAATGTTCCGTGGTCGGCACCCCAAATTCACGCTGGCAATTTTCAAAGGTGAGAATGTCATAGTTATGGAATAAATCTGAGAGTACTCAACACCCTCCCTCTCGCCGTGCATCAAATGGGCCTTCCTTCAACGCGGGCGGGAAGTCTGGGTTAAAATGTATAGGTGTATAAGGGGAGGGAAAGGAGGTCCATCCCAAATTCCTAGTCACCTCGTCCCATGTCCTAAGAGTAGTCCTAGTGGGGGTGCTTAAGTATGCGTTAATATTCTGTTTGGATTTCCAAAGCACGTCCCAAATTGTCTGACCCATGATGGCTCAATCCATGTGAAGCCAGTGTTTGTCCGACTCCCGCAGGTTTTCTCAACACATGAAAGGGTAACCTCGCTTCTCCATCCTGAAGCGTAGGATCATGGAGCGAATCCCTTTTAAAAACTCGTCACCCAGCTCTATTGGGAGTGCCTGGAACAGGTATAAAAACTTAGGGAGAAGGGTCATTTTGACTGCGCGTTTCCGACCGAGCCAGGATATAAACAACGTTTCCAGCATTGTAGTTCCTGTTTTATCTGACGAAGTAGTTGTGGGAAGTTTGCTTGGAATAAGTCTTCTATGCGAGGGGTGATCTGAATCCCCAAATATGTTAAGCTGTGTTTGGCCCATGTGAATGAGGATTCCTCCTGTATTTGTAGTTTCTCCCCCTCTGGCCGTGTTCTGTTTAGTATTGAGGATTTAGAGAAATTAACTCTAAAGCCAGCCATCTTCTTGAACTCCTTGACTCCGACTGTAATGCTCGAAGAGCCGTGAGAGTCGACAGGATGTTGTCTGCAAATAATGACACCTTATGCTCATCCCCCCCCAATCCTGATCCCCTGGATGTCTGGATTTGCCTGAGTCGGGCAGCCAGCGGCTCAATACTCAGGGCAAATAGCAGTGGGGACAATCGACACCCCTGCCTTATGCCTCAACCAAGCTCAAAGAACGCCGTGCTAACCGGTACCTTAGAGTGCGGGTCTATATAGTTAGCTTTAATCATTTGAATGAAGCCTTCCCCAAAGCCAAACCTCTCCAGAGTGAGAAACAAGAAAGGCCAATCCACCCTGTCGAAGGCTTTTTCCGCATCTAATCCCAGTACTATCGCTGGTATTTTGAACTTGTTTACTTTTTCTATAAGACGCAGGTTTCTGCGGATATTGTCTTGAGTCTGCCTCCCTTTGATAAAAACCGGACTGATCGGATGGATAATATCGGGCATTAGGTTTTCTAAACGGGACGCTAGGAGAGCAGAGTAGAGTTTGGCATTGAGATTTAATAGACCAATCGGCCAATATGAGGCGCATAGCTGTGGGTTCTTCCCCACCTTTGGAATTACTGTAATGAGCGCCTCTGCCGTAGGGTGACCGCCTGTCCCGATGCAATGTCATTAAAAAGGGTTGTCAGATGGGGCAATAACTCGGGTGCATAGGTTTTATAGAAAAGGGCCGTTAGACAGTCCGTCCCTGGAGACTTATGTGGCCTGAGCGCCCCGATCGTGAGTCTTACATCGCCGAGATTTGAGCTTCCAGTAAGTCCCTCCATTCTTCTGGGATTCTGGGGAGCGCACGTGAATCTAAATTAGTCTTTTGGGCCTTGGCCTCAGGGGGAGACGCTTTGTAGAGAGCCTGATGCAAGCACTTTTTTGTGGAAGCACATAACTTCTGCCCATTCAAAACATATCTGGTCCCCAATAAGTGTGCTGGCCAGAGTCCCTCTACAGCAATGATTACTTAATTGTCTGGAGACCGCTGTGCTGTCAAGACCGACCGTAAGACAAGCATAAATGAATTAAGAACATAGAAGACTCAAAGGGTAGTCTCAAAACCGGTCTCTCGCAAACTTCATATGACCATTCCTCACATGGGAGAAGAACTGAAAACCCCAGTGTTTGCTTTAAAAAGCAATCTAAATTAAACCGGATATGGCCTGCTTCCATTTGCTGGGTACTATCCAACAAAAACGCTTGAACACTCTGTTTTCTAAAGAAATCAAGTGGGTACCTAAATGCACAGGAAGCAGTTCAACAGCCACCCAGTCATATGTAAATATCAAGTGACCAGCTTCTAGAGGTGAAAGAGGCAATCCCAATGAATTAATTAAAAGCAAAATAAATCTGAATATTTGAAACTACACCAAAATAAATAGGAATAGATTTTTGGAAGTGCTTAGGAACAAAGCTTTGCCTGGCTGGTGGACAAACAAAGTTCTGGGCTAATCTTAAGTCAGGATTTGAAGCGCTTGACGAGACTTTCGTTACTGAATGAAAAGATAAACGAGAGCGTATCATCATTGACTGTTGCCTTGGCAACAGTGTAAAAACCTTGAAATGTTAATTGGAAAATTAAAACACGTAAAGACCACATTAGAATTTCAGACAAAGTTAGGTCTGTATGAATGTAACCCAAGTGATAAGGATTTTTTCACTTTGTATTTTTCTCCATACCCAATCGCCTTTCCCCCTGTATTTTCTTTCACTTTGCTTGTATCATCAAATATTCACATTCCTACTTTAGTCCTTCATCGAACTCCTTCACAAGAAGGACGTAATTTCATATATCCAGGATTACAAAGAAAAAATGAATTATACCCATCTCAACAACAAATGCACCTGTAAGTCTTGATGTTACAATGACAATGCAAATAACCCTGTTATGATTGGGCAATGGGTTAATGAACAAAATTACATTTGGCCTATTCCTTTCATTAAAAGGTCTGTTCCGTACCTTTGTCCCTTTGAAGTAGACAAGTATGTTTGTAAACTTATGACAATATATTAATAGGGCATTTCCAGAGATGGATCTCGAACTGCGCAGACAAGCTCTCCCCCCTCTGTACCTTCGACAGACAGCGCCCCATGATCGCCACCTGGTTCAACACTGACCTCTGAGAATCCAGACGCACCTGCAGATGTCTCAAGAGTGTATGGAGAAACACCAAAACGCCAGACGCTCGAACCACCTACAAGAACGCCATGACAGAATACCACCAACGCATCAGATCCACCAAAAAGACCTTCATCCAGGACAAAATCCTCGCCAACTCCAGCAACTCGAAGGAACTCTTCAGCATCATCCAGGAATTCACCACACCCACAAGTGAAGCCTTGGATGTCACTCATTCCCAGGGCTTCCGCAACAAACTCGGATCCTACTTCCATCTCAAGATCAAGTCCTTCTACGACAACTTCAACAAACAGACACCCGACGCCGAAACCACGCCCACCCCCAGCAATGCCAGCCAGCCTACCATCTCCGCCTGGATCCCGGTCACCACCGTCACGACCATGAAGAACTTTCCCTCGGGGGCCTCCACGGACCCCTGCTAGCCGCACATTTTCCACAGAGCCACCATAGCACCCAAGCTACGATGCACCATCAACGCCACTTTCGAATCTGTCACATTCCCTGATGACTGGAAACGTGCAGAAGTCAAGCCCCTCCTCAAGACGCCCTCCGCAGACCCTACGGACCTCAAAAACTACAGACCCATCTCTCTCCTCCCCTTGCGGGCTAACGTCACCGAGAAGATCATCCACAGCCAGCTCACGAACTTCATTAAAGACCACTCCATCCTCGACTCCTCCCAATCTGGATTCCGCAGCAACCACAGCACCGAGACCGCCCTACTCGCTGCCACAGGCGACATCCGCACTCTCCTCGACCAGGGCCACATTGTGGCCTTCATCTTACTTGACATCTCTGCAGCCTTTGACACAGTCTCCCACCGCACTCTCACAGCCAGACTCCACGACGCCCGCATACAGGGAACTGCCCTCGACTGGATCTGCTCTTTCCTCACCGGCCGAACCCAAAGAAACAGACTGCCGCCTTTCCTCTCCAAACCCAAAGAGATAAACTGTGGAGTACCCCAAGGATCATCGCTCAGCCCCACGCTCTTCAATATCTACATGGCCCCCCTTGCCGCCATCGAAAGACAACATAGACTCAGCATAGTATCCTATGCCGACACCCAGCTTATCCTCTCCCTCACAAGGCAACCCGACGCCATCAGACTCAGCTTCCAGGAAGGGATGAGAGACGTTGCATCCTGGATGAGAAGCAGCTGTCTGAAGCTCAACTCGGAGAAGACAGAAGTCCTCGGACCCACCCCCTCTGCATGGGACAACACTTGGTGACCCTCTGCCCACGGCAGCCCCCTACTCCCACGGACCACACCCGGAACCTTGGCATCATACTCAACTCTGTCCTCACCAGGACCCGACCGATCAACGCTGTCTCCTCCTTGTGCTTCAACACCCTCCGCATCCTTCGCAAGACCTTCAAGTGGATCCCCCCAAATCCAGAAAGACCGTCATCCACACACTCATAGCCAGCAGACTGGACTACGGAAACGCCCTCTAGAAATCCCTGCTCCGAAAAAAGTCCAGACCATCCAGGACACCACTGCCAGGCTCGTCCTCCGCAGCCCACGACACGAACGCATCACCCAGCACCAACGAGACCTCCAATGGCTCACCGTCGAGAAGAGAGTTACCTTCAAACTACTCACTCACACCTACAAATCCCTCCACAACACCGGACCCCAATACCTCAACGAAAGAGTTTCCTTCCACGCACCCAAGAGAAACCTCGGGTCCGCCACCCTCGCCGACACCCCGCGCATCCGCAGAGCCAGAACGGGTGGATGAGCCTACTCCTACATCGCGCCAAAGACCTGGAACAAACTCCCACTCAATATCAGACGTTCTCCCACTCTGCACACCTTCAGGAAAAGCTTCAAGATCTGGCTCTTCAGCTTATTAGGAGCTGCACAACCAGCCCCCCCCCCCCCCAGCACCTTGAGACCCTCACGGCTCCGTGGTGCGCTTCACAAGTCCCTGATTGATTGATAACTCTTGTTTCTTACTCTAACAGGGTTAAATGTTTCTCTGAGCAATTTCAGATAACCACAAACCGTGTAAATGTAAATTATAACTAGTATGTTTATCTTTTATAATATAATTCACTAATCTATTCTGCCATTCTGCTTTCTATTAAAAACACAATTATAAATACTTCTACTGTAATGCTTATATCATTTTATTTAATCTTCAGTTGTATGATTTATGTATAGATTGCTTTTGCATATTTTACCGGTCCAAACCATATTCGGGTTCTTTCCCAGATGGCAATACTGTATAGTTTACAGTCACCCACAACTAAAATAAAACCAATATTCGAGTTAAGTAAAGTGAGAGACTGCTTAGTGGCTTTAGTAAGGTGCAGAACTGTAGTGGAATCACTTTGGAATAATCCATATTCGGTGTTCACAACAGGAACTTTAATGTGTCCTGTTTTGCAGATTAAATTGGAGGGTGATCGGTTATTGTTCATCGAGATTTTAACTCATTTTATCAAAGCTGCCTGGAATGTGTTCCTGTTTAGGAATCTGGGTAAGAAAAAACTTGAGAAATTAACATATCCCTTCTTACAAGCAATCAATGAAGTGCTTTGTTTGGAATCTTTATCTCAACTCTTCACGATGGCTTTATTTATCTTCAACTGGTGTTTCTAAAGTTAACAACATTGGTGTCAGCCCACGCAGGAAGTTGTAAGCAGTCAGATAATTCCTAATCATACTAAAAATCCCCAGTAAGACACGTCCTTTTGTCAGAATCTTCCACTGTTCTCATTTACATATGAAGAAAGAACTACTAAAATGATTGTTAATGTTGGAGGATTTTTGCAGTGTGGACAATATTTGATTGTGACAGAAATTCTTACACCAATTTAGTAAAACAGCTTTCAAATAGGAGGAGGAAAGATCTTTGATTTTATATTTATATAATCTAACGTCATGCCGATTGGATGCGAATCTTCCAAGCGATGATTATGAAGTCACAAGAGAAAACAGGCTTCAATGTCTTCATAGCCAGCAGGACCACCTCATGTTACAGGTGTCACCTTACAATTTGGATAGACAGTACAGAACCAATAACCCACAAAACAGTGTTTGATGGGTCATAAGTTCTCTCAAATATCCATTAACTAATCATGCAACATAGGACTTCCTGGCTACCATGCTGACTTCGTGATTTGAAGAAGGTACATTCAGAAGTTATAAAGGCATCCATTGACAAAATATTATGTTGTCGCACTGAACAGGACCATGGACAGCTCTTACATATCTGCATTAGGTGCAGATGTTTGCCCCCCGGCCAGGCAAAAGGAGACCTGTTAAGCAAATTGGGAAGGTACAGGGATGAGCTACAGTAAGGATGTTGCAAGCTTGGCCTTGTGCAACATCCTGACGACTGTTATTCACTAAGTCAATATGTATTGAGCAAAGTCCCTAAGGAAACAAGTAGCAAGGCATATTTTACATAGCTCTGACCAAGGTCGAAAGCAGGGTGCACAATGCTGGCATTTGAAGACTCTTAATGATGGCAAAGAAACTGTTGTGAAAAAGGCTTAAACCAATGAAAAAAGACAAAAATGTTGAAAAGTTCAATTTACATGGATATGTGGCATGATAGAGCAAGCGGAATCAGTTTCTACATTTAAACCCTCACAGGATGAGCAATGATCAGAGAAATGGTTTGGTTTATAAATTTATTCTAAAATCTCAATAGTCAGTGAGCCGAAAGTGTGGGAAGGATCTACATCTCTGTAGTTTCCAAGTAGATGAAGGCTAGTTTATTTCCACAAAGATGACAACAAGGATCCTCAATGGAATAGCATGAAAGATAGCGAAAACTTAGAAAAATGGCCAATGCACGTCAGGCACAGGGAAACGGAAGCCTCCATTTTTTTCCACCCTCCCTTCTTTGCATCTTTAAAGTAGTTAATTGAGACTGCAAAGACTTAAGACCTCTAAAGACAAAAAAGAAACCAAGAATACTCATTGAATACATGTTTCACAAACGGGGTCCACTGTCAGGGAATGTAAGATACGTACTTCAAACTACTTCATTAATTGACACAAAAAACTAGCCAGAGCAAAATCACATGAAAAGAAATCATATGAAAATCATGGCTGAACTTTATAAATAATAATGTGGTTTCGGATTGCCAAAACGATCAACAATGAAATTAACTTGGGGAGGTGTTCAAAGGTTGCAAGTAAACTTTGAGTAGTAGCAGCAGATTACTTACAACAATTGCAATTACAGAACAGATTGTGTCTCGCACACTCTGCGACATGGCTTTATTTGATTGTCCTTTTAGCAACTCTGTAACACTGGAAGCAGAACCCTTAGAACTGTATATGTTTATTTTCCCACAAAAAGAAAAGATGCTCAACCACTTCTATTAGATGCTTGTTCTCCCAGGCAATGCCTGGAGGAGATTTTCTAACCGCTGGTTCAGCTTTGCAATTTTTCCAGATATGTGTGCAGTTTATTGAACATTCCCAGGAATGTGGTTCCACTGATATCATTCAACTAAGAAACTATCTGTACAGAAGAGATATAAAATAGGATCATATTAAGTTACAAAGCAGAGTTCAAAATAAATCGCAAGCATTTTGAACCATGCTCTCAGACAAAAACTAGTTATGTTACCATTGAATGGCCAGGTTTTGATTGCTTACATTATTTCAAATTTTCTAGCTTGGCATTTATCTGCTAATTTCAATAGTACAAACAGCATACAAAAGTCCATATTACGAGTATGAAGCAGCTAGTTTTAAGCAAACCAAAGTTTGAACTTACCACTTCAGCATTGCTCAAATCCAGAGTGTCCCACATAAAACCCTGCGGCAAAGAGTAAGAGTCTTGACGGATATTATCTTTATCTGGTTCAATTGCACCATGAGAAGTTATAACTTCATCTATCATTTAAAAAGGGGAAAAAAACGTATTAGCATACATTTATAGCAATATATGTGCTAACGTGTGCCTTTGATATAAGCAAAACATTATCATTATCATCACCTAGTCAATTACAACATCAGGAGGCAACTGCTTTAATAGTAGGCTAGAACTTTTTTTAGACTCTAAAATGTTTTTGCAGGTTGCATGTGTTATCAATAAATTACATATAGCAAAAAGAACTGCATCAATCTATTTATGGTCAATATTGAAGGACATTTAGCTAGAATAGCAATCACAAAAAATATCATTTACTTTAATCTTTTCAGCTTACAATTTTCAGCTTCGGATGGGCTTGATTTAGGGGCAGAGGGTCAATTTAATTAGTGACAAATTCGTCCTGACAATTTTTCAATTGCTCTGTTAAGATGAATGTGTAGGTTTTTTTGAAAGGTGCTTTCCTTCCCTTCCCTTGCATACTCTATTTCCTCTTCGAGGGTCACTCTCAGTACTTGAGTTTTTTCTCAAAGATAAGTTAGTAATTAATCCGAAGTCCCAGATCACAGCAAAAGCTCACCAGGAAAACAAAATGCACAAGCTACTTCCCAAATAAATAAATGTGAAGCTTGATTACAGAGCAGAGATGAAAGATGATTGAGCTGCTTCATTCCTAGGAGTGCTAAGCTATAAAAAGAGAGCGGCGTAGAACTAATGATAAAAGCTTAGAAGTCTTAAGAGAGCTACTGCGCATGCCCAGGCGTCCAGCTCCCATACTAGTAGTCTTTTTGGGCAGAGCAAGCTCCGGGAGGTCAGGTAACCTAGAGGCGCTAATGGAGGCAGCACTGAACATTTACTTCCATGGTACTAGAAGCCAGAGCAAGAGACCGAGAACACAGGGTAGGGCGTATGGGCATCCCTGATGGAGCAGAAGCCAGGTTGCTGCAGAGGAGGAAAGCAAGAGCTCTCACGGGATGGAGGGGGGGTGTGGGTGGGGGGGAGAGAAAAGAAGAGACTGTCACAAGCCATTCAGTGCGAAGCAGATAAATGAGTGCTTTAACCATTCACTGCATTACATACGTGTCAGTCTTCGTCAGTCATTACTGCTACATTCTCCTACTCTGTTTGTCTATAGAAGCAAACCCACAAACTTTATTAATGTTCGATAGCTGTGCTATACCAGACCCTAAATAATTACATACATAAATATTTTCAGTGGTACTTTGAACGCGCAGCTTTGTGAAGTAGGCTTGGTTTAAGGTTAATCATTCAGCCAAAGAACCTGCTACAGCGTAATAGGTTACAACATAGTAGCACAACATACGAGTATGATATCAGTGCAACATAAAGATAATATTGGGCAACCCTGCTTACCCTTCTTCGATTAACCAGAGTGCAAGTTTGATGTTGTCCTCATGGGCAATTTACTTCCAGACAGATTAAGGTCACAGCCGGCGCCTTTGCCTGGATTAGACATGATGGTGGTGGTATTGCGAGACATTGTGCAGCTGCGCTACTTGGTAACTCAGTAAAAGGTCTAAAACCAGAAGTTCTCATTGCCGAGAACCAAAACAGAGCATGTAGGGTGATTGAATGTGGCATGACACGGCAAAGGAAGTTGTCCTAGAAATGGTACCATCCAAAACTTGCCTGAATCTGCTTTGAGTTTACAAGACTCTTCTCCTCAACCTGAAGGTAAAATTAACTTCGGCACTATTCAAAAGATGATCAAGATCTGCATTTGTGGTACCAGAAGGGCACCCACTTGCCAAAGTTCCTAAGATTACAATGGTACCAAGGATCGGTCATGAAAGCAGAAGCTGAGGAGGAAGAGGCCAGTAGTTGTTTCATACAAGGACTTGTATTGTCTGAAGTGTTAGGACATTTAGAAGAACATTTGGCATTTTCTGAGACCTATGTTGGCATGGATGAGGAGAATTTTTTCAGTTACTGTAAAAAAAATCAACCTGATTGTTCGCGCTTACATTATACAGTACAGAATGCGCTGTCATCAAATGAAAGGAGTCACAATCCTTCCTGAGATCTCTGATAAAGAGATATCCTTTACGCAAGTTTGCTGATGAAATTCATGCAATAGTCAAAGTGGAATTGTTAATGGCAGGCTTATCATCACAAAGGGTGATAGTTTTAGACAAGGACATTCCATTAGATGCTGTGAAAAAAGAACGTTGAATCATCAGTTACAAATGCTTATGTAGCATCAAACTTTGCTATCATACGAAGCACATATTCAAATTACATTATTCACGGTTTCCTTAAAGAGTTTCAGGTATTGGGTTGAGTAAAAACAACAAGGCACAGATTCAGCATCAACACTGTCAATAATGGACCAGCTAGTCCGTTTGCCAGTGAACATTTCTTTTGCGTCTTGAGGGGCAGCAGCTGTAGCATCAGATTCTGCGATTGCAGTTAAGATGCGTGTTTGAATGTATTGCAGAAAGCAATGATATTGACTCTTCCTTTTTCAAGATGAAAATTATTTTGTCCAAATCTGCAAGAATTAGTCAAAAGATGCTCGGAAAACAGAAAGCTGATGGCCCAGTCTGCTCATTCTTCTGAGGAAGGGGGGTTTAGCTACTGACTAGTGTTTGGACTGGGAATAGGTTCTAAAGAGGCTTTTTGTGTAAAGAGTCGAGGCCAGGGTGAGGGGTTTGTTTCATCTCCAAAAGCATTACTATGCTCCAGACCATTCCGAGTTGCCTGTTGGATGTTTCCCAACAGCTTTTCATGATTTGGGGACAGAATGTGCCCGGCAGATGGGAGACAAAAATTGCAAACAAGGATTATCGAGTGCAGTTTTCTTCTTCACCAGATCAATTCTTCTGTCAGACTTTTCTTTTGGATGACCACTGCTGAAAGGAAATCAAAAACATCTGGGAAAGGTGACAATCATCACAGTACCAGAGAGACAGAGAGAAGGCAGAGGGTGCGACTCAATTCTATTTTTGGTAGAGAAAGTATTATGAGACTACAGACTGGTGTTGGATCTGGAGAGGATAAACATCTATTTTCCTCGTCAAAGATTGAAGAGGCTCTCTAAAACAAACGTTCTGAGATATCTGTGATTTTGCATCCAAAATCAGCGCTAGCAGTTTCAAGTTCAGCAATTTGGGATTTTATCTGCCCCAAGAGGTTTCACAAAGTTCTTACAATCAGTGGTGGGTTGAATTCAAGCTGAGGGGATACTAGTCTTTCCATATTAGGAAGATCGGGTGATTGCTGCTTCTTCTCTTCTGAAGGGTTCATAACAGATGCAGCTCATCTGTAAAATGCTATTGGAGCACAGTTTCCTAATAAACGTAAAGCTATCCCACTTGCTGGAAAATCAACATCTCTAATTCATCGGAGAGATGTTCAGTTGTGATCTGGGACAAATGTGTTTTACAATCCACAGGCAACAAATGTTGGCTCTGTATCGGAGTTCTTTTCTAGCAAAATCGGAAGCTCCAGCCTGAAAGTGGCTAAGGGTGCAGAGGAATATCCTGTCAACTGAGACAATTCTGCCTTGGTATCGCCCACATTTATTTCCTTAGGTTCATCTCCTGGTGTTTGGGAGCCGGAATTGTCAGATGTATGAATCCCTGATCCCTTAACAAATCATCCAGAAAACCTGGAAAAATATTGCCTAGTTTCCCTCCCACCTGCAAAGGTTATAGATGCTAGCGGGAGAGGATGAGGACACATTTGAAGGACAAGGTAACTCAAAACAGATAGGATCCTCTGGAATTGTGAATGATACGCCATTGGAAAGAATTGAAGGGGTTTCATACAGCTATTTCTTCCAGGGTCTAAAGGATTAGGTGGTTTGAATCAGACCAACAGTCACATTAACAGATCCTATTTAAATCACCAAGTATGGACGGGATCCTTGTTCCTATTATCTCTGACCCAGTTGACCTTTCTATAGGCAGAATAAAATATCTTGGCTCTCTGTGCAATTTAAGTTTCGGGACGGTAGAATGGGCAAATGGTCTAGCTGAGTTGTTCTTTCTAGTCATTGACCTTTCTCATCATCCCCTAGATGTTCAGCAGTTTGTAAAAAGGGTTGGGACCTCTTGGTTAGATGTCTTGAGGGCTTTGGACAATACTCTTCTTCCTGTTTTTTTTTAACAGTCAAATTCTATCTCCTGAAGCATTGGTAGTGATTGAGCGGTTAATGGCACCAGGGACTGTGTATGCCTTCCCTCCAATACCCGATTTCAGGGTGTTACAAAACATTCAGAAAGATCAGGTGGAAGTAGTGATAGTAGTTTTCTGTTCGCTAAGTCGTCCGTGGTTCCAGTCAGTCTGTCTACTCCAAGACATCTGTTCCTGTCACAGTTGAAGCTTTTATGTCTCGGTGTAGGAATCTGAAGTTTGAAAGGTTAATGTTACAATATCAGGGTTGTTCTCAGCTGAAGTAACCATGGTTATTAAGCAATCTAGACATGTAGAAACACTTAAGGTGTAAGCACGGCATTGGCATTACTTTAGGAACATAACTGGTGTCGAACTTGTAAGCTAGCTAAAGTTTTAGGCTTGTTGCAGGATAGATTTGCATTAGCTAGCATTATGCATTCCTAAAAGCCAGTAGGGAAATTACACACATCTTTAGGGATTCTTACATTCAATACATTGATAGCATGGCATCTCAAATACTGAAGAATTTAATTTCTTATTAAAGAAATTAGGGCTATATTCAGTGGTTCCTTCTAGGATCTTCCTCTGGTCTATTTTTTCACTAATGAGGCCTTTAAGTCCAGGTCCTTCATTGTTGCCAAACATTCCATCAGTTTATTACTCTTGTCCAACTCCAGTGGAAGATGCTTCATATTCCTTGAAAGTGCATTAAGCATTATTAATTTATGTAGAGAGAACCGCTTATTTCAGGAAACATAATTCCTTGTTTATGACATTTGGTGTTGCAGGTCTAGGTCTTCAGCTTTCAATGGCACCCGTAAGAAGGGGGTTCAAATGGACTGTCATTGTGGTTTATGAGAAGGAAGAAACCCAAATGTTGGGTTTAACCCACGCAACATCCAGCAGGGGGATTAGTATTAACATCTTGGCTAGCTGGCAAAGCTGCTTCCATAAAGGGCACTTGTTTGGGCTGCCAGTTGGGCGACATTCATGTCTAATTATCTCAAACATGTGTGAGCCAGGGTGTCATCAAACTTAGGGGTTCATGTTCTTCATGCACCTACAGGTCTCATGTGAGAGTTTCATTATAATTAAATCACAGGGTGTTGCAGCATAAATGTTGCACATGTTTGATTTTCTGATTACCATTTGTACTGCTTGAGTAGGATTCACACACTAAGGACTGGGATGGGGGAGATGGACAAGGAGGTAATGGCCTATTTACTTAGCTCTTATCTTCATTACTCAAAGTTAGCGTCATTCGAAGTCTTTCTCATCACGGTCCTGGATTTTCGACACTCCTACCGTGTCCATATGGACAACCAGCTTGTTTATAAATGTTAATTCATTAATTTGATTTTCAGCTTGATGTTTCTGAAGTGCTAATATGCATCACCTGATTAAACCAATAAGAACAGGAAGAGAAAGGAAGCCATGTTTGCAGTTTGTGTATTTTTGCTTAGATGGATGAACAATAATCTGGAGTGGCAGGACGATTAATCGTCCAGTAAAGACTGTAATGTGAAAGAATTGAAATCGCAGTAACAAAAATTACTGATAGGTAATTGTGTCATCAACTGAATCTTTTATCTCACTAATCACCATAGCTCGATGGCCACTATTCATATGTTATTAGAGCAATCTTTAAAAAAAAGGATCAGTTGTGAACACAAGGATGAAATACTGAACTCAAATGCAGATAAAAGCAAATCTGACTAGATGTAAACGCCTAACCTCACAGATGAATTTCAAACAGATGACAGAAAACCATTTCTTTCCAATGATGCAAGACCGGTTTGCATGATTATGAAGGAACAGCATCCAACAGAGTAGAGGTCTATCTTAAAAATCATTTAACATAAATACAAGACAAACACAAATTACCCTACAAAATGACAGGAGAGATAAAAACTAATATGACCTGTTGTACTCATTCTATTCCAGAGTACAAGTAAGAACCAAAGAAGACATGCATTTTACACTAAGGCATGCAAAAAGTGGATCATTTGAAAAGCTTTTTTCTTTTTAATATCAACGTCAGCATATTCACATGCACGAGCAGAATACACATGTTGTAGACTATTCACACACAATACACAAGAAAAATAAGCTTAATTACAAGAATGCAAGAACCCAAAGTTTATGGTTAGCGGTGGGAAGAAGAGCCAGCATCCTTTCACTGGCCTTGTTTTGTAAGCTCTGTATATTAGCTGCGCCTGTTTCCTGTATGGAGAATTGATGTTGACTGAGGGATGGCTCTTCTCTTGTGCCATATTGGGATGATGCAAAGCTGCGATTAGAAAGTTAATTCAAAGTGAGTAAACCAAGTGGTGCCTTGTGAGGTTTTTGGGAGTTTGAAGAGTGATAGAGTAACACTGTGTCCCAATCATGGGTGCCCAAGTCCTTTAGCCTTTTCCTCAGCAGGGCTGATGGTCTCATTATAGCCTTTATCTAGACCACCAGTCTCAAGGTGGTACACTGAGATTCTGATATGATAGATTACGGAGTGTCTTGCAAACCAGTTTTATTGGCAGAAAAGTGAAATTGGTTCCTTAATCCATGAGAATCTTTTTGTGTAATCTGACTCTCATAAAGAAAGGAATGAAACTGACACAGGGGTGAGCTGCTGTTTTGCCTTTAAGGCAAACAGCCTATGGACAGCAGGTGGTATAGTGAACATTCACCAGACTGTCTCTAGTCTCTTCCAGACAATTGCAAAATACCTAATAAATCCATCACCTCTGAAAGGGCATCCGAATCATTGGAAGAGATTGTTAAGTGAGGTTTGGCAGTGTCACTGTGACTTTTTATCTGACAATCAGGACACCATTTGCAGTACTGGTGCACTCAGCATATATCCCAACCAGATAAACTGCGACAATGTGGGTCTTCTCTGCTGCTTCTTGTCTTCAGTCAAGTGTTCGTGGACATGTTGCAACACGGCTGATATGAAGACTCAATGAAACAGGAGTTATTCTTTGGTAATCCCCCTTTCCTCCGCTCCGGAGTCATGTGATTAATCAGATCTCTCTTGGCAGACGTTTGCTGGGAATTTAACTGGTGGGGTTCTCTTTCAAGCACTTTGTACGTCATACTGGAGCGTTATAACCTGGATTTGACGATATTTAAATGACTGCCAGGTTCTAGCGGCAGCGATATTATGGCCAACAACTTTTCAGCCTTTTGTCTACTCTCTTTGTACATGGCTGCAACCTTTCGTTACAACCATGTTTGAGATGAGAAGCTTTCCGTCTGCAAAGGTGACTTCTCCTCTCTAGTAGTTAATTTCCCTTGGCTTTCAAATAAAAAAAGATTCAAGAACTTGAGAAATGTCTGAGCCTAACACTACAGGTTCGGGAAGTTGAGGCATAATGCCTACTGCCAGGGGAACCAGTTTGTCCTCTGTTTTAATAAAACATCAGAGGTCAGATGGGTTCAGGTGCTCCTATGTGTATAAGTAGTAGTT